>NW_018127961.1:547459-563036 GCF_001952655.1 Monopterus albus
AGACTGAAAAACTCTTTCTTTCCCTCTGCCATCAGACTCCTAAACAGCTGAGGAGTTTATTACCAGGAAATACGTGTTGTACTGTTTACATTCTCAGTTTGCACATTGACTGTTGACTACTGCACATGCTGCTCCCATGCAGCATACATTCTGTTATTATATTCTTATATATTTTTATTATATTGCTGCATTTGCTGCTTAAAGTGCCTTAGATTTTGTGTTCCTTATTTATGTACTTTATATTTCACTTGTATTTTTTGTGGCATTCATGTGGACGGCAAAGTAAGAATTTCATTGTACAGGGAAACATGTTTCCTAACTGTGCATATGACAAACACTTTGACCTTGACCTTGAATTTCATCAAAAACTGAAACATTTTGAGCTTCATAGATGTTAAGGTGGAAGTGTTGCATTGAAGTACATACAGTTGTACAGGTGTACCTAATAAAGTGGCCGTTGTGTGTCACCAAAAAATGTAGGTAAATTTTCTGTAAAATAGGCCTTTAACTTCCGATTTTTTCTGCAGCAGTAAAAGTAAGTGAAGCCTTGAAAACTGATGCGAACAACCAGTGGTGTCCTAGCATTTGTTGATTACTTACAACAACAAATGAGGCAGTGCTGGAAAAGCCTTTGTCACTACACCCTCTGAAACATTATTTGGAAAAAGGCACTTAACAAAGGAAGTCAGACTTTTTCAGAGTTCCATCCTACAACAGGCTAATGACCCAGAAAACACCTCCAGGCTGTGCAGAAGAAAAGAAGCCGATTGTAAACTTCAGATGATGGGATAGAAGCACAGTGTCCAGACTTTCCAGATGAAGAGTGAAAGCAGAGCAGCCTATAAGTGCAACACATCTGTGGGAACTTCTGCAACAGTGCTACCTGTCTCAGTAATACTGGATTTCAGTTGTAGAAAGAATCAAATGAAAAGGATCCACACATCCAAAACTGCAAGCTCCAAAAAAAGTTGAAGAGGAAATCTGTAAATGGCTGATGAAGGTGTAATGATCAAAACATTGTAGCTTTTGTAATAAATTGTTTTTTGAGGTTGTAGTTTTGGATGTGTTTCTTATTTTTTGTTTAGTTATAGAAAGAATGCCACAAGTGTTTTTGGCTGTTGAATGACATTATTAATGCCAGGGAAAATGGATGTACTCTAAAACTTTGGCCTGTAATAAACTTCGGTAACTTTTAATGATATGACGAATTCATAAGTCACACTTCATCAGTGAATGTTAGAAGGAAAGAAAAAACCACTCCATACACCTAGCCGATGACAGTGTAGCACTTACAGTACTTGCATACTCATACATTTAAGTTTTAAGATGACATCATTCCTATGGCCTTCTGTTTCTGCTTTTCTATATCTGACGTATCATTTCAGAATATAGATATGGACTGAGTTTGCACTGCAGTCCACCTGATTTATTATCGAGGAGGACAAGTTGTAGCATACATACAGTAAATTACTGTTTCTATAATCCATAAAACTTTTTTAATATAAAAACTACTGACTAAAGATTGTCTAAGGATCAAATAATAAAATATTTCCTTAGTCTATTTGCATATTTGTCCCTCTCATTGTGCCTGTTTGCACCCATGTTATGTGTTTCTATGTTCCCGACATCCCCACACCTAGATGACACAGCTCTAAATTCCATCACATACTGCGTTATGTCATGGTCTGCCCCAGAAAGGCTCAGTGAGCATCCAGGTCTCGCAAAATACGCTTTTGATTTTTTGTTTTGATTAGTGTGCATGCCTGGGGTTCTATGGTAACAGCAGAGCAGGCTGCTGTGTCAGTGGCGATGCAGAGCCAAGTCAAAATGATGTGACTGCGTCAGTGGACTCTGTTTCACCCCCTCCTCCTGTGTCTTCCTCAAACACTTTGCAAAGTATGACTGTTCTTTATGTGACGATTTTTGTCCATCCCTTTTTCTCCCTACTTTCTTTCTTCATCCCATGTTTGACTACCCCTGCTGTTGCACAAACCCAATACATTCCCCCTTTTTGTTATATTACAGGTAAATTTGCTGCTGACAAAAAAACACTACCTCTGCTGTTTTACCGTCTGTTATGTTATATGTAAATCTGCCGCTGACTGGAAATTATTATTTTTTTTGCTGTGATATCTGCTGCAGTTGGTCATTTGCAACACTGTTCATGTATACTGTACCTCATATGCTATTTGCACCTCATCACCAACGCCCTGGTGATGCTGGACCATCTGACAATCTCCTATTATTGTTTGCACTACTGTCACTGACTGTACAGTTTTGAGACTGTACCGTTTAGATTGATCCTAATTATGCTAATCCAGTTCTTATTCAATTCTATTTTTTATTCTACTTTACTCTATTTTAGTTCCTAAATGTTATGGCACCCAATACTAGGTAAGAGAGAAACAGTATTTCGATTTTCTGTGTGCCCTGCACATATAGTGAATTGACAATAAAATCCTTGAACCATGTTGATAACCTACTCTGCCCTTTGGAGCATTTATTTTTAATATATTCTTATATTTATTCCCTCATTGCCTAACATCATCTTATCCCTTTTTTGCCATATTCTCTCATTGCCGTTCTTTCCCCATACTTGTTGTTTCTCCTTTTCTTATCAGAAGCATTTGTCTTTTTCCTCCCTCTTTCTCTGTCCTTCTGTATCTCCACCTTGTTCTCTGTTTACCCAACCCTTTGCTCTTCCCCATATGTCTAAATAACTTTTTTTCATACTTCCACCAGTTTCTTGGTTCCATTCCTTCTCAATTTTTGTTGCCGTTTTTTTTTTTTCACATCTCTTTTTTTCCCCCTGGGTCTCCATGTATTTGCTATTTTCTCCCTGTCTTGCTTTCCCTCTTCATCGCTCCAGTAGTGGTTAGACTGGTCCCAGTCCCAGCACACTGTGGTCAGTAAGCCAGCCCTTTATTGCTGTTGAATTGCTGCCTGGTTAAGTCCACACATACAGTATGTCCTAATAAGTGGTTGTGATGGGAATCTCCCCCCACAGATCAACACAGCCCACTGAAACCATGACTTTGCTTGTTATTAACTAAATTCTGTGGCAGTGTGCACTTTGCAGACTTCTCCTACAGTAGCATCGTCACCAAGGCCAGGGATGTGTTGCTGGAGGGGTAGAGGGATACAAGTCCGAGGTATACCACTGGGTACTGCCTTGTTTCCTACTGTCTAACGATAGGAAAGAAAGCCCACCTCTCTAAGTGATTTTACCTGATCAGGGAATGATGGGAAAAGAAATGTGTCTGCTTTTCTTTTAAATGCACTTGCATCTATGCTATATTCATAGTTGTATGCAGCAAACTTGTATACCAAAGCCAGCATTGTGGAGACGTTGAAAACTGATTTGTTTATCATTAGAACGGTGGAGTTCTGTCTGTCCTAAACAGTGCTCTTAGCATAAAATCTACAAGATAATATGAAATTATTCTAAACTGTGCAGATTTGAAAAAAGGCTTTCAAAACACTGCATCTGTAATTATGACTTTTTACAGATGCAGTGTTTACAATTAACACTATCATATAGTGATTGTACACTGTTGGGTTGGCTGCCATAAACACTCAGCTGACCTCGATATTATAGTTTTAAATTTACAAGACATTAGATGTGGCCTATAATAAAGAGGTTTCATATATATAAAAGATTCTTTGTTCATTCTCTTGTAGAAACTAAGGGAGCATTTTCATTTGTATTGGTTTGAGGCAGAGTATAGAACAAAGCTGCTTCGAGGCCTTCAGCACATCAGCTCTTTTGAGAGGTGCAGACCTGTCATAGCATCAGCAGTCACCTCAGTAATTTAATATAATAATAATAATAAACAGCATTTATATAGCACTTTACAACTCAGAAGGGCCCAAAGTGCTGCACAGTATAGACATATCTATAGACTAAAACAAACAAAACAATATTAAACAGTCAACAAGATAATCATAGGGCGTAAAACAACATGTAGACAATGCCATTAACAGGCAGATAAAACAGATTAAAGATCAAAAGCCTGTTTAAAAAGGTGTGTTTTTAATGTGGATTTAAAAACCGCTAGCTCGGTGATAGACCGAATCATAGGGGGTGGCAAGTTCCAGAGTCTGGGGCCATAAACAGCAAATGCGCGGTTACCCCATTTCTTTGGATCGGGACCATGGAACCACTAGGGACAGGTTATTAGAAGAGTGCAGGGCTCTACGAGGAACATAGATAGATAACAGTTCAGACAGGTAAAGGGGAGCAAAGCCATGTAAGGCTTTGAACACAAATAAAAGAATCTTAAACGCAACTCTAAAATGTACAGGCAGCCAGTGTAATGTGAGAAACCAGTTTAAGAAGAGATCTCACTACGGCATGTTTAAGGGTGGTGGGAACCAACCCTGAGCTGAGAAAGCGGTTGATGAGAGTGACCAAGGTAGGCCCTACCATGTCGATAGCCTCCTTAATAATCCTGGCTAGGACTAAGTCCAGAGGAGAGGAGTTGGGCCTCAGGTGTGAGACAGATTTTTTAAATTGATGCAGAGAGATTGGAGAAAAGGAATCAAGTATATGGAGTGCATGAGATACAGGCGGTACATGAGGTAGGGACATGGGAATGTTTCGCCTAATATTCAGAACTTTATCAACGAAATATCTCTGAAATTGATTACAATTCACAACCGAGCCCTCAGTGGCCAATGTAGCATGAGGATTAATAACCAAGTTAATGGTATTGAACAAAACTTTTGGGTGTTGACTATTATTCAAAATAATATTATATAAGTATGGCAATTTAGCGTCTTTTACAGCTTTCTGTTAAGAAAGGAGGCTGTCCCTTAGCATGGCAAGGGAAACATGCTGTTTATCTTTCTTCCATTTCTGCTCCACCTGCCTGCACCGTCTCCGCAGAGCGCAGGTGGTGGCGTTCAACCAAGGGTCAACAGTATTTCTAGCCCTCCTTTTTACCAAGGGAGCGATGGACTCCATAATCCTAAAACAAGTAGTGTCAAATAAGTCGAAGAAAGCGTCGGGGCGTGCCGGGAGGTTCTCAGCCCCTGAGGAGCAAAGCTCGGAAACAGAAAAGGCAATGGCAAAATCCAACGCCATAGATGAAGTGATAATCCTACGATGCTAGCAGGGGGCCAATGTTCTAAGAGCACTTGTCGATGCCAGAACTTCAAAGTGGATAAGAAAGTGATCCGTGATGGCCAGGTTCGATACATCCTTGATACAGACTGATAGGCCCCAAGAAATGACAAGGTCCAGAGTGCCCCCACGTAGATGAGTGGGGCCCAGTATCGACTGGACGAGATGAAAGGATTTGAGCAAATCATTGAACTCCTTCGCTAACTGATCCGAAGCACAGTCAATATTAAAATCTTCACAAATTAAAAAGCTGTCAAATTGTGGAATCAATACACCCAGAAGTTCCCCAAAGTCATTTATAAAATCCTTGGCTTTTAGAGGGCATATATTAAAGCACATAACGTAGGTCGATGTAAGGTTAAAATGAAAGTTTGTAGTTCAAAACTGGAAAAATCTCTTGAGGGAAATGGGCGACATTTTAGGGTCGACTTAAAGACTGTTGCCAGACCGCCACCTCTACCCGCCAGTCGTGGCATATTAAAAAATAAATAATCCGCCGGTAACAACTCAGAAAAGAGACTATTGTCGCCTTGTTTCAACCAAGTTTCAGTAATAAAAAAACATATCCAGGTGGTGTGAACACATAACAATTAAGAATAAAGGTCTTGTTGTTAAGCGATCTTATCTTCAGAAGAGCAAACTGAAGTGGACTTGGCTTGTCCAGAGAGAAGTCATTTTGAGCCATTGGGTTGAGGTTAGCCTGGGAACGACGCCGGTCCGAGCGTCTAACCAGCCAGCAATGTGGGCAAGGGGGGTCAACATCTTCGCCAGCCGGCAGAAGAAAGCAATAGTTGTAGGTAAGAGTCCAGCTTGAGTCAAGGCAGCCATGCTTGTGGAGGTGCTCCCTCCACCACGGTGAGTTCAGGCCCGATTTCAATCTTAAATGACGTCCAGCTCTCCTACCGCATCGCCTCCTACGAAGCCTACCCGGAAGAGGGCCAGTACTCCAGCTGAAGGAAAGAAGGTATAGACGCCGGTGGTGGCAGTGGAAGTTGATAGGTTAGGCGAATGCTGGAAGATCCAAACAACGAGTTGCATATATCAATGAGTGTCAGATGATCATAAACCAAGGTAGAAACAACAGAAGCAGCATCAAATATCAAAAAACAGCAAATCCATAGGAGAGTCAGATGGCGAGCCAACAACAACAGCGCCATCTTGAAATCCCCCAGGATTTCGCCAGCAGGTCACTGGGGTTCACATAGTGCTGTTGCTGCTGTGTTAGTAGTAGGATTACCTGCAAGTTTTATACATTTATAATCTGTTGACCTCACACTGGGGCAAAACACTGAATGATCCTCTCAGGGCTCTGTATAACAGCTGTAGCTCTTGTACTTTTTTGTGATATGAAATGTCTTTGCATTCTCTCAGCTGGTCTCCTTTCTCTTCATCTTTCTTTTCCTCATAAAACCCAGAGTTCCCAGCAAATGATTCATTAGACGCTTCATTGCACACTTGCCTCATCACTCACTTTAGTCGGCTGCCAAGTGCCCCATTTCCCCATTTGTTTACACCAAAGAAAAGTGCGCCAGCTTTGCTTCGCTGCTGCAGTGGAGGAGAAGACCTGCTCAGGCCACACACAGTGACACCAGGACCTACACTTTAATACTCAGATTTAGGAGTTGCTTTTAAAACTCCCCTGGCTGCTGAGCCGGTTTAATGATAAACTCTTCTCAGAGGCAATGATGGCAATGATTGTAATATATGTATCCACAGAGTAAAAGAACATTTTAATATGATTCGTTTAAACTGCCACTGCAGAATGAGCAGCATTCAAAAGACAACATTTTGCAATGCACCAAAATTATGTTTTGCAAGAGTAGTGCTGAAAGAAGTTATGTTGTGAAGCTTAAAATACTGCTGTGTAATACACATAGTACTATTATGCAGTAAAAGTGGTGTCTGTGGGGACTGCCCAGCCAGACGTGGGCCATCTGAATCAGTTCTTGTTATCTATTTTTTTTTTTGTTCTTTTAGCCTTTATAAATATAATCAGAGAAACTTAATTCACTGCATTTTTGCAATTCATCCCATGTTTGACTACCCTTTTTTTGTGAAAATATGCCAGTGTGTCATTAACACAGAACTGTAGGCAAGACCATACCAACTGAGTAAATCTCTGACTTCAACATACTGTATATTTCTACAACCGTTACATTTGAAACTGCATGGCTGTCTTAAAGTGACTGTAGTTATAGTGTTTTAAAGGTACATGTTCCATCCATCCATCACTTATCCGGGGTTGGTTTGTGATGGCAGCAGGTTCAGTAAGGTAGTCCAGATGTCCCTCTCCCTGGCAATGTGTTCTGGCTCCTCTGGCGGGATTTTGACGCGTTCCCAGGTCAAATGAGATGTATAATCTCTCCAGCATGTTCTGCCTCTGGCCTGGGATCTCCTACCAGTTGGACATGCCCGGAAAAGCCCCAAAGGGGTGCGCCCTGGAGGCATCTTGATAAGATGCCTGAAACACCTCGACTAGCTCCTTTTGATGTCTGGGGCAGCGGTTCTACTCCGAGTCCTTTCCGGATGTCCAAACTCCTCATCCTATCTCTTAGGCTAAGTCCGGCCACCCTGCGAAGGAAACTCATTTCAGCCGTACATGTTCAGTCAACGTAATGTACATCAGTAGCCAGTCTGATCTTTTAGGGCATAAAAAGGGAAATGGTACTAAGCAATGAAAGCATGTTTAACCTGAGCCATATAACAGGCCCACCCAGCAGTCAAGCAGAGGTGAAGTGGCTAACAGTGTGATAGATTTAATCAAGAAGAATGTCTCTGGGGATCAAGAGCCTGGGCTGCTTTCTCACTATTCTCTCTTTGGGCCAGGGAGGCTGAAGAAAGACACATCCAGCTGAGATGACTAGAGCTGGACCTGTCTTGGTCAACTGTAAATCATTTAGCTCCATTTGTTTCCCTCCTTTTCTTTTAACCCTATTTTCTACTCTCTCACTTTAGATGTACAGCCATGTTCTCCCTCTCTTCTCCAGAGAAAGAAGATAAAATAAGCAAGGATTTGAGAGTCAGCCAGAATAAACATTGTTTTTGTCAGTCCAGCAAATGAAACACCTGGTGCTAGTAAACTCAGAGGACATATTTCACATCGCCTTGACACTCAGGATTAATGCAACATCAAATTGTTTTAAAAATGGGGACAGCCGCTACCCAGAGTAAGTCATACGCCCCCTTTTATTAAAGTTTGCACTAGAATTTATGTTGTGTATCAGGCAGGACAGCCTGCACAGGGCCAACAGATGAGACTGGAGCAGATTCATAAGGACTCATGTTGAAACAGCCCTCAGACATAATGTGAACAGGAAGTTTAGACTCAGCCACTGAATACTGCTGCTTGAGCTTTAATTGGCCTCTTCACCCTTTTCTCTTAGGTAAAGTGATATTTGTCATTCTTATATGTGGAAACCAGTGTGACCGTATGATTTCTCTGTCTCCCATATGACACAGCAAGCATATCATGTGACGTGCAAGCTGACTTCCTGGAACGGGAGAAAAATGCCATTTTCCTTTACTGCTTGTGTTTGTGGTACTAACATTATGTGAACAGGCCAGAGGAAACCAGGTGAATGTTAGTGGATTTGATTTTTTCTCTTTGAACCAGTGCACCTGACCGCTGTGTTCAGTCAAGCCATTTTCATGCCATCAGTCATCCTCCATGCTGTCCAGACTGCCCACTAGCCATCCCTCTTTCTGCCCGGCCAGGGGCCATTAAACAGATTATTACAAGTAAAATTCTAGTGAACAGGGGGTATTGCAAAACCACTGATTGAAAGCTTTATCTCATTACCTATTTGACATGTACTTTTATCATTTCTCTTCCTGTACCTCTGGTTCCACATATCCATCACTGGAGAGCTTTTAACCACAGCTCTACACTTTGTGTTTAGCCGGTGGTGTCTTGTGCTGTATATGAGTAGGGAGCTGTATACAACATTTTGTACACTGTGTTGTGGTGTCTGCTGACCTCTGTGTACAGCCTGTGGTTCATTCCATAAATATCTGTGGCCTCTCTGATGTTATTCTCAGGCCTTCTTCTCTGTGAGAAGATTGCACCACAACACTTGTGTTCTTCAGCCTGCAGTTAGAGGTTTAGGGGGATTAGCAGGGAGAAAACATTTTTATGTGTATGATTCTGATGTACTGTGCAGAGAAAGGGGTATCAGGGACTTACCACAGGGGGAATCAAACAAGTACACCACAACTTATTTTTCTTCTCTTTTTTTAGCACACAGTGGGGGGTTGCTATGCTGATGTCAGTTCATTTGATTATGTGCTCACTGATCCAACACTTCGGTCCACTCGTTAATAACTTTGGTTCGGTAGCCATGAAATCTGATATAGTCATTTATCATCTAAAGAAGATCAATTCTTGTCATGTTGAGAATACCCCAGTCTTTTCTGTGGTCTGACACACTGAGGTTATTACAACTGTCCAGTTTGGCCAACATCTGACAAGAATTGTGAAAAGTTTTAACTTGGATTTCCATGTAATTTGTTGTGCCTATTCATAGTCCACACAGGAAAAACGCAGTTGAACAGTTCAACTTTTCATAAAGCATTACACCTACGCTGTCATTGTTATATGTTAATAAGTAAACTCCAAATGTAATGTGTAGATTAACATTAATGCACAGGATGAAACATAACAGCTATGCACATTTTCATTCTCACCAGAAGATAGACCCTGTTCATTTTGGTAGCAGCATACCCCTTCCTCTGACGCAGCCTGGCCAAATGAACTCCTTAAACCTGAGTGTGCAGTACAGTTACCTCTTCTACTGTATGCGTGTCCTTTTCAATGCAAAGCCAATACCCACCGTATGGATTCCAACAACTGCCCTTTTTTTCTTCTTCTTTAACATCTGTCTGTGTGTTGTGGTTGGAAGCACCATGGAGTTCTGCATTCCTTGTTTGGTGGCTTTCAAGGTGACAGACCTTATTTGAAAGCTTCCCGGAAACTGTTCTTGTATTTTGGCATACTGTTGTAAGTCTGGTCGGGGTGCATGCTGACAGAGGTGAGAAGGATCACCCCTCAGCTGTCTTGCACTCATAAAAGGGGCCTTGTCCTGTGGCCAGGGGTTGACCGCCTGGCCACAGGACTCCAGCCTCTATGAATGTGCTCATATGTGTGTGTTAGTGAGTGGTTCATCCTGAAGCAGGATATGAGGGTTCTAAGAATACACCCATACCACCAACTTAGGAAGCTCTGTGCTCAACTACAGCATGCAATATATGGATTCTACCAGTTTTACCCTGTCAAAGTCTGATGTGTGTGTGTGTGTGTGTGTGTGTGTGTGTGTATGTTCAATTGTAAGTGCATATGGTTTGTGTATGTATGTGTAGTCCAGCCCCAGCCTTGTGCATTATTTTGTTTTAGTTCCTTTTCTTCCCACTCATGACATGTTGATGTTCTGGCATCCTGTGTGGTTAGATTGAAGCAGACAGGGAGAGTCTGACTAGCCAGTTGCACAGCAGTGTTGGTGGCCAGGTGGACTGTCAGGGGAACAGTACAGATAGTTGGCGTGTCTCCACTTTGTCTAGTTTCTTTACCTAGAATTGGCATGGAAATAGCTGAACTTGAGCCATATGTAGATATGCACAGCAAAGTCTGAGACAATCAATTTGGAGGGGGGCAGCTTTTCAGGAGAGAGAGAAACCTAAATGTTAAGTTTCTGTACTGCTCTGTTGTCATGCTCTTTGTGTATTTCTGCAAACATGTCCCCATGTAGATCTGTGTGTGTGTGTGTGTGTGTGTGTGTGTGTGTGGAATCAGTAGTCCCCTGCCAAACAGTAGTTATCTGTAGGCCACACAGTAGAACATCAGACCAGAGCAGAGGCAACTGAAGGATCAAGTAGAAGTATGAAAGAGAAAAAAAGTCAACCTCAAGAAACAAGGAATGTGCAGATGCTTTCAAATGTCCATGTGTGAAGCCACAAGCTCTTCTGTGGCTCTGGGAAGCCAATGAGAAAACAGTGGCATAATTGCCTAATGCAATGTAATAAGAGGCACATTACAACCCTAGGAGGCCCAACCAGACTTGAAAGAAGAGACTGGCAATAAAGTGGGGCCAGAACTGGCTTCCAATTTTTTTTTTTGAGTGCATCCCACTCAATACTAAATAATTATTTAATGTATATTATCAACTCTGATGTATGCATTTGATTAGTCCCTCTATGTAAGTACAGTATGTTCAGTCTTGTTTCACCACTTTTACAGCATCTTGTTTAACACAGATATTCTGTGGAAATTGAATTTCCTTTATGTTATTGTTGTCTTGAGCCAGTCGCTCCTTAATAATCCTCCTTAATGCACCCATAGTAAGATTTAATTTGTGAACATTTATATTACAATTTTCTGTCTCATTTGAGTGCCACACTGGAGGTTGATCCCAGCCTGCATTTTTGTCAGAATGGTTGTGCTGCTGTGAATTTTTGCATAACATAAGCAAATGAAATGTAGAATGTAACAGGTCCTGTGGAATTAGAGGTATTGTGTTTTGTAAACTGTTGAAATCAGGCATGGTCGTTTGGGTGGCACAAAGAAAAAGACTCTCCACATAATCAGTTTCCTGATAAACTTCTATTATGAGGATCGAGGTTATCAGGCAGGCAGGTACAGTATGTGCATTTACAACGGAGTGCTGTGTGTGTGTATTTGAATGTTAGTCCTGTTACTTCAGCTGCAGGTTTGAGGGAACCACAGAGGGAAACGTGAAGCCACCATGTAGACAACTCTACTGTGGTGGTCCCCTTTCTTCTCACCATAACTTGCCCCATATGCACAAATACACACATACACAACAGACTTGCAATCAGCTCCCCGCTGTTGCCGCTTTATCATCGCACACATGCATGGCTCTAGTTACGCACATGGAACAGGGACAAAAATGATTAACTCAAGCAGATATGCTTTGCACCATATATTTTTGCAATGAAAAGTCCAGCTGTTGGCGAGATTGCTCTTCATTCCTACGTGATGACGGGAGCCAGTGTTTAAAGCATAATTATTACCCCCTTGTTATTTTTTCGTCTCCTCTGCTAACAACTGAGAAAGCAGTTGAAGAACTTTGAAAGGTTTTTTTAAGGCCTTGTGTTATGTGTAGCCTGGTAATGGACTGATGTTATTGGCATTTTAAAGCCACATAAGAGTTTATTAAGGAGAAGAAGGCTGGTTTGAAGGCTGAGGGAGATGTCCAGCTGACAGATGTTAGATAGGCAGCATCAGAAGTCAAGTGGCTCATGCATCACAACCTGACTTGTCACATTCACAGAGAAGCACACAAACGTTAACTGTGCAAGCCTCGCTGCCCTGCTTATTGTTCCTGTGCAAGACATATACAGTAGAATTGGATATGTACTGTAGAGGTACAGCTCTATGCAAAGCTTTGGGCATCCCTGGGAAAAATATTGCATATGTTTTGTTGTGCTGCATGAATCGATGTTTATGTTGTCTTATTTTTCATGTTTATGGAATGAAAACAGTGTATTGCCATTCGAAGAAGGCTCATTTATTATGTCTCTTTGCTGCATGGGTTTTATTTACTTTCTTTTTTCATTAACCTTCTTACTGTATCTGTCCATGAGTTAACACATTGCTTGTTACCTTAATTCCCAGTTGTCAGTGTGCAGTGTTCTATGAAGCTAACTAAGAACCATAGGGAGCTAATATAAAACATTTTCGGTTGCTAGTTTTTACCGTACCATTCTGTAATTCTGCTGACATTTACAAAATGTTATGACACACTGACAAGTGTTCTCCTCTCTCCAGTGTACTTTTTTTGCAGCGAAGTTACTTTCTGTGTCCTTAACCTAATTCTTCATCTCTGCCCAACCCTAACAGACCTAGTTCAACTTTCCTTTTCATGCCTGCTTTGTAGGTCAGTCATCATGTGACCCTACATTGTGCACCTCTTCCCTTGTACCCAGGTGCCAAGATGCATGTTTTGGAGCTTCTTCCCCTCGGGGGTGACTGTGGTTCAGTGGGTAGAGCCGCCGTCTCCCAACCAGGGGGTCGGGGGTTTGAATCTTGGTGCCTGCATCCATGTGTTGAAGTGTCCTTGGGCAAGACACTGAACCCCCATGTTACCCCCGACGGTTAGACCCATCGATTGAGTTGGCGCCGCAGATGGCTGCCATCGGTTTTGTACCAGAAACAAATTCCTTGTGTGTAACATACTTGGCCAAATAAAGTGATTATTATTATGATTATTATTACTCTCTCCCTCCTTCTCTACCCGGTTCTGTCTCCCTTGTTCTGCAGATATCCCTCAGTTCTCCTTCTTCTGCCGTTTCTTTCCGTGTCCTCCTCCCTCCTGTTTGCCCCTAATCCTCCTCTTCTCTGCAGGATGTTATTGAACATTTTCTTCATCTACCCTCCTTTATTCTTCACTTCCCACTTTATTTGGGCTCCTCATTGCTCCCTCTTGTCTGTATCTCTCTGGTCAGCTCACCGGATGCTGTACAGCATTTCCTGCCACCAGGGCTACAGGAAAAAGGCTGAGCACAGTTTCGTTTGATGTCCCATCTCCTCTAATTCTTTACACCTGGGCTGTTAGCTGTACAGATTTTCTGCTCAACAGAAGCACTACTCGTTCTTCTCCTTCCTTCCTTCCTTCCTTCCTGCACCATCCCTCATTCAGTATCTCAATAATCTCTCCCTGCAGCCTTTTGCTACACAGCATGCTTTTTAGAATTAAGGGGGTGTAAACTCACATTCCACAGAGGCACAGGGGGCTGCTGTGTTAGCATTATGTCTCTGTCATCTCTTAGTTCCTTCTAATGAAACCAAGGCCCAGTCCAGTTTCCAGCTCAGTGCAGCCGCAGCTGAAGCTCTGTTTTGCATGTTTTTCTTTTGTTTGTCCCTTTTTTCTATCTGTTTCATTCTCTTTGTTTTGTGCCATTAAAGGTTTTCGGTGCCTGCAGCTGTTTGGATGGTGGTCAGAAGGTTTGGCATTGTGTTGTTTGAATACTATATTTTCACTGCACTGCCTGTTTAGAGTTGTGGTTTGTCAGGAGCCTGGCCAATAGAGGCCAGTTCCTCCTCACTGTTCTGGAGTCGCTCTACCAAAACACTGACTTGCAAGAGGGGAGAAGGGAGAAACACATATTAGAAGATGGAGGGGAGATGGAAGGAGAATGCTAAAAGACAAGTAGAAAATGATTGTGGAGCGAATTATGGAAAGATGATGTGTAGACAAGCAGCAACAAGTGGGAAGGGAAAGCAAGAAACGTGAAGTGTTGTAAAACTGTTTAGGAAGGTTATCTTCCACAGAAATCCACCTCTTTTAGTTTCAGACTCTATTTTTCATTGAGGTTTTTTAGGTTTCATGTCCTGTTCCCGACTACAATTCAGTATTTCTACTCTGGTCTCACATGGCAGTTTACTCTTTCCTCTCTGTCACTTTCCATGACTTTTGCCCTTAGATTCTCTCTCCATTGCATGGTTCTTTCATTTTAGTGGCACTGTTAGCAAAAACACCAATACAGTCTGGCATTTCAAGTGCATTTGTGCTAGATTTAGATTTTTTTCCTCTTGATTTGAAATGTAGTAAACTGTAAGTCACTCTCCTATCTCCTCTTCGTTTCTCCATTCCTAGTCCCTGCTCCCCAATTCAACTTCAGCAGTTTGATATGCACAGGAGTTCTCACCCCCGTGTTACAGGGGAAAAGGGGGAAATCTCTCATATAGGCATGTCACTTTGCATACACACACTTTGTGATTTAGATGAATGCGAGATCTGCTTCAGAATTATAAACACTGGCTCTGCAGTTGTTCACAGAGGAGGAAGAATTAGCTGATGTAGGAAGCATGTGTGCCCCAAATTACTGTAATTATTTTATGCTGTTTTTCCTTGCTGACACAAAAGTATTTGAACAGTATCTCATGAGAAAGTGGTCATATTCCTGTAGTTTTGGGCAGTACCAGGGGCTTCTAATCTGCTCTCATGTTTTCAAAGTCTGACCAGTTTCTCCTTAAAGCTTGTGATTTAGACATACGTTTTTAATTCCTTTATGTGGGCGCTTCCAGCAGCAAGTCGTTGTATTTTGTTTCATTCTGCCTTTTGTTTGCTGGAAGGAAATTTGAATTAGAACAAAATGTTGTTTGAGGTCAAGGCAAACATCAACGAAAAGGACCTACTGTTTTAGCTATCCCATTACATGTTTGTTCAGCCTGTCTGCTAAACCTGTAGCATACGTTATCCTAATCAAATATAGCCATCATTTCTCAGTCTTTGTTTAGGAAAATTTTTTAATTTTTATCTGAAAAAGGATAAGACCTTGATATGTAATCTCGCTGCTTTAAACATTTGTCAAAATTCAGTAATTGCTTTAAACAATGTGTAATCAGCTTCAAAGTGCTCTGCCAGGGACCCTCACTTTCACAGATAGAAATGAGCATCTTCAAAGATACACAATGTGTATACTAATGTGAAACAGCTT
>NW_018127961.1:563057-592432 GCF_001952655.1 Monopterus albus
TGGTACTTGCTGTTGAATCTATAAAGCGAGTGTAATTTTAAAACACTCTGCTTGCCAGAGCATGAATCGTGCAGAAGTAAATCATGAGAAATGTTCTGAAGACTGTAACCATCTTGGTTTCAGACTTCTATCACAAAGTGAAAGTATATTGCATGTGAGCATTATGTTTTAATGTGTAATGCATTTACCATTTTGTCAGTTTTTTTTTTTTTTTGTACATTGTGCTTTTATACCAGTTATAAGTTATATGATTTGGGAGCATGTTTGATACAACACGTGAGGGGCAGCTGTACAAGTCTTACTCCTATTACTCCTTTATATTTCAAAAAGAAGTTTAATTCACTTCAGACTTTGTCCGTCACACCACTGAACATACAGAGTATGGAAGTAAATGGTGGCTGAATTTATATTGTAAATTAAAATCAAAAATTTGAAACTGAAAGCTGAAACATATTGATCTTTAACCCTGATTAAAACAATAATATAACTAAAAAATGAATTAGTGAAAATGTTTTAGCATTATGTTTTAACATTTAATTTAATATTGTGAACATTTAATTTAGACTTTTTCTTTTACATATAGTATTTAGATAAATTATTGATTTTGCTTTTTATTTATTTCATATGCACTGCTTCTTTTAATTAAAAAACATTTTCCCAAATTTGTAATAATTTTTACATACAAAATGTTTACAGTCTCAACACTTTTTCAGTTTTAGATCCTATTCTTTCCGTTTCAGAATTTTGGTCCACTTCTGGCATCGGGGTTGGGTTTAGCGGAGATGGGTGTGGTCTTGTGAGTGACCACATGTCCTAGAAGGTTGAGGTTGGTTAGCTTGATGAAAACGTCTGCATATGAGGGCAGCATAGATCCAAGGCTGCCTCTGCCATGTTCCCTGCTGTAGCCAGTTCTGATTAACCTGGCTACAGCAGTGTTAAGCGATTAAGTTAAGATAAAGCCTCTCAAAATGTTGGTGGGATTGCATCATTTTGAAATTGCTTGGTGGGGACGCAAATCTGGTTTCAGTCTGAGGTCTGATGGAGTCGGCGAGGCAGTCCTTTCACACCTCTGCATCACAGACCGGCTGCTAAGACCTGACATGTGGTGTAAAAGCAGCATTATGTCCCTTTTCAGAAAGGGAGGAAGCATATCATGCCACAACAAATGTTACTGTTGTCAGAGGATGTGACTTCACAAACACTGTCCCAATCAGTTTTATGGTAGAAATTGTAGCTTTGTCCTGTGGTGACACCAATGCACATAGATGACTTGTAATTCTCTGGAGCAGCTTCAAGTGCATACTGTACACTGTAGAAGAAGATCTAAGACAGGCTAATGCACAAACACACAAATCTGTCAGTGATTTTCAGCAGCAGCCACAACTTTAGTTGTTCACAAATGAGGACCCAAGGTACCTTTTTCAGTAGATCCATTGCAGATGTACCTACTGTATAAAAGAATCCAGTGAGAAGCCAGTGCCCTAAAAAGCCAGTGAATTACTGTCCCTGTTACCCAGGAATGTTCCATGCTTAGAGCTACATGCAAGCAGAACCATGAGAAGAGCACAGTTAAAGCTAAACAGACCAGTCAAAATGTGTGGGTGTGTGCACCTGCGTGCACATGTGTTAAGGCTAAGCAGAACAGAAGCGGAGGACGACATCTGTGGGTTTTAATATATGGCCCTTGCAGTGCTATTAGCTGGGACAAACAGCAGAGCGCTTCAGAATGACATGTAAGTTTGGAGTTACATCAACCTTCTGACTGATGTACAGTCATTGATATATGATATTATATGGCTTAAAACATGTTTCATATAATGTGTTAATAAATGAGTCAGTGTGATTGTAACACACTGTATGTTTTTACTGTACAATGAATCATGAGAGTGTAGTGAAAGATTAGGTGATCGGTCTAATTTGTGTAGTCACTTGTATGTGTGAATTCCACAAAATACATTTCAGCTGAAGCCAAGTGAAATATCTGTATAGTCTTCCCACATGGTGTAATTGCAACAGTGATGCAAGAGGCAGGTTTTGAATTGGTGCATGATGAGTCCATAAACTTCGCTGGCCAGACTGACATCATGGTGAGCACACGTTAGTCTGTGTCTTCAGAGCAACACATCTAACACAGCCCAGACCGCGTTTATAACAAGGTAACGTCGCTGGCTTGTGAGCTACATGGGAGATAAATGACTCCTGTAATTAAGAAATCCAAGTGCTTTTGGTGTACATCATGTCATTGTAAACAGAGGGGCGTCTTCTGGAGCACTTTCTCTCAGCTCCTCACCAGCACGTACCTCTGTCATGAGGGTGGTATGAGCTTGAGCTAAGGCCTGCTTGTATTGTATGTAAGTAACAGTTTCCTTCTAAGGCCCTGTGTAAATATGATATAATCGGTTGAGCATGAGTGTCTTTAAAGTGCAATCAGTCTAATGAATAGCAGTCTTCTGTTGGAAGCAGCAGTGAAGATAAAGCCATTGGGCTTAAAAAAGAATAGATTATTGAGTTTTTGACAAGGCAAACTGTACATCAAAGTCTAGAAACAATGCAGTAAAGCAGAAATGTCTGTTTACTCTATACTCTCCCAGTGAGAAAAAAACTATATTGGAGTTATTTGACTTAAAACACCTGCAAGTACTGTAAGTACTTTGTGATTGCCAAGCAAAACAAAATTTGAGCATTGTTGCAGTGTTGTTGTCTTAAATATTTTATTTTTGTGACTGTTTGGCATCTGTTGAAAAAGCTCCAGTTATCAAAAATGATTTCAGTTGGAGCACATTGAAAATGTGCGAGTGACTGGGTCTAATTCTGCCAATTCACCTTATTCCATATCATTTTCCCCTCTCAATTTGATGGCTGCTCTACTTTCTGATTCACAGCCTTAATTACTATAATTGGTAGATGCAAATTAACAGCAATTGGACTTGACTGTGGTCATAAATCCACATCTCAGAAGTTGGCAATTCAGAGCGGACCACCGTAGGCAGAGGCACTTAACTTACTAAGTAATTGAACATTTCATAAATCATAATGCTTATGAATTCCCCCTCAGCACACACATACAGGCCAAGTGAGACTCAGCTAAGCCATGGGGACTCCAAGGGAAGTCACAGGGAGTCAGTGGCATCTCAGGCTGTTTGAGAAGCCACTGACTCCAGCTTTGGATTTTCCGCCACAGAAATACCATGGAGGCATTGCTGGGTCTTAATGGTGTTTGGCTAATAACATTTGGAGCTACAGAGGAAGAAAATCAAAACCTCAACTGGACACTTTACTTTTTAGAATTTGTGGATGGGAAACACTATTTATGCTGGTTTCACAATAACCCACTGCCTCTTGGATGTTATGTTAGCATGTGAAACGTGGTTCAGACCAAATGAAATGACACTGCAGGACATGCACTGTTAGAGTTTCATGTAGCATGTGTTCTTTCAGTTCAGATTTATATTACTTGGGGCCTGCTCAAAACAAAAACCATGGAAGCTGTGTGCAAACTTAATTTAGCTTCACTTGGTAGAAATTAAGATTAAGATCAATGAAATTTCTGCTCAGTATTTATGTTCAGAAGAGCAGAAGCAGAGGGCCATATCTCTCTTACACGCAAATTTACATACACTCCTGCCTCAGTTGAACATACTTTATAAGCGGACATGTATTGCATGTTATTGTTGGGGAAATGAAGTGAAAAACAGGTCTGGGGTTGCGGGTTCAGGTTGCGGGTTTCTGAGTGACGAGATCCAGAAGCTAGCGGCGCCTGTCTCACTGGCCTGGGAGGGGAGGGGTGGTTCAGAGAGGAAGGATGGGAGGCCATCGAAAGCCACAGTACAACCTGCCCCACAGGATCTCTTTAGCAACACAGCCCACTGCTCCCACACTCCTACCATCAAGCTCTGAACCTCAACCAGGCCCCACTGTGGTTTGTTTTACAACCTTGAGTCACTGTTAGCCTTCAAAACCTCTGCATAGTAATCAGGCCTCCCTAAGATTCCATCTTCACTCTTTTCCAAAAAGCTTCTCTTACCCATTGTCTCTGTTCAGTATTATTCTGTATATGCTCGTAAAATGTATTTAACTTTATTTTTACACAGTTTGTCTACTGTCATGCAAGTTCCGTATTCCAAATCTGGATGTTATTTCAAAGTTGTGTTCTGAAGCAAAGTAAATCCCCCATTGGTTATGCCCAATACCATGAAATGCAGCAGCAGCGTGTGAGATTCTGAGATAAGATTATTTACTGTTTTTCATATACAGTCGGCTACATGTGCATTCTAGTGTGAGTGTTTACTGAGATGTTTTGCAAGTGGCCATAAGGTTTTACCTTGAATGCTATTACCACCTTAGCACACAGTCTCAAATTTGCCACATGTTAAGCATGTGCTTGATGCTTTGCCAGCATATGCAAGGATAAGAGTGATAAACAGAAAAACAGATCATGCAATTAATTTCCCCATTTTTAAATGTGTCTACATATCTTCTGTTCAAAGGAATTTGAAACAACTTTTTTCTTTTCTCCCAATGATAAAGTACCAGTGCAGTGCTCTTTTCAAGTCCTGCAGTTAGATGTACAACACGGCCATGTTTGCTGTTTTGTCTGCCATTTCCCACTGGATGACTTGACTTGGATGGAGGCTTTGACTCTGAGGCATTATAATGTTGGATGGGAGCCATAATATTTCAGCTTTGGTGCAAAATCAGCCCAGTGGCTTTTTGGACTCAAGTTGGGTTTAAATTGTTTCAGAAAAGGGAGATGTGTTTTTTAAAATAATAGCCATGAATGCCATGAAACAGAGTGCTCTTGCTGCAGAGCTTTTGATCCGCTTTTATAAATAGCAGAGTTTAGTCATAAAACATAATGTTCCTGTGGTCTTTCCTTGCAATTAAAATAAGGTTGGCTCTGGGAACAAGGGCAGAACTAAATACTTGTGCTCGAGGAAAATTTCTCTCCCACCCCCTCCGCCCAAGCCTCCCCCACCTCATCTGCAAAAGCATGTCATTTATGACTTGTTCTTCTCATTTTCCTCAATATTTTCCACATGCTAGTGGTAGGCAGATGTCTGATAATGGCAGAAGACCCAGAGTCCCAGCTGAACAACTTGTTACACCTGTCTCGCTCTGTATGTTTTTAGTTTGTTCATATACATGGCGGGCAGAGTGAGTGCAGTGCTTTCCCAAGGCATTCTCTGATTCCTCTTGGCCAAGCAGTGTGGTCTTTACATGACCAATCAGATATGTCAGGCCGCTAGTGATTTCCCCCCACATGTACAACAAGAAAATCTGGCTTCAATTATTATTGCACCCCAAGGGGAACTTCCAAAATTCCTCCCCTCCTCATTTGTCAGAAATGAAGCTCTCTCATTTACTGCTATTGGCTGAAATATGTCTTTTGATATTAAATCGCACTGGTTTCCACTGGCTGCATGACCAAGACAAATGTTTATCATATTTATTTATGTCATTGGAGATGACCCTGTAGCTCAGCAATGCAGAGACTTGGCTGCAGACATCCATGTTATGTTGATTATGAGTAAGAGAGTTTCCGAAATAAGCTGAAGTTAAGAGATAATTTGGAAGGCATATGAGGTAACTGTGGTTTGTTTAATGTGAAAAACACAGTTTGAGGTTGAAGAGGGTGATGGAGGTACTGTTACAAAAGCCCTAATGAATCTAGACTGACACATCCCACCCGAATCTTACAGGCCTCTTGGTTTGATTTATATTATACTCTGTTGATAAATGTGGTTCCAAATGTTGATTAAGGATCTGTTTCACTTGTTTGTATGTCAACAAATCCAACTAAATCCAGTTATACACCTCTGATCTCCCATGCCATTGTTTTTGTACTTGGTGCTTATTGTCATAACATCATGCTCTGGTAGAGGGCTTTCCAGTGTGGCTAAATAGGGGAAACGCTATATGAAAATTGCCATTGACGTTGCCGAAACAAATAAAATTACTCATGCTGCCACTACATCTGTAGCCGTTTTAAGCCTTTATTTATACCATTTAAGCTCTCATTTGAATTCACCAGCACAAATAAACATATCATAACGAACTGAAAGCTCTGATGTCATATGCAGATGTTGAATTGTGATTATTCCTTTTGCCTTGTGAATTTGTCAGGATCTTGTCTCTCAAAGGCAAAATAGGTGACATCATTTTTTCTTGGCACTAATGGGGCAGTGTTTGCTCACTTGACTGTAGCAGTTCAGCGACAGTGCTGCCCACTCCCGATATATCTCTACATCTCTCCTACCATATTACAGTTTGTGTATAGCGTGGAAGTCCTGTGTTTCTGGAGATAGAAATAGAAAAAGAAAGGCAATAAGTGCCACAGTCTGTAGACTGCTGTACCATCCAGCAAGGGTTAAGAAGTGTTTACTGCCAATGATAAGCTGGCATGAATCAGAAAATTTAAAAAAGGGTAATTATTTTACCTGTGGCCTGTGGGACTGTTTATCTGGCTGTACAAGTACCAGAGACTTTAACCCTGGTGCTTATAAATCACCTTGTAACAAACTTGCTCTACTAAACAACTGAACAGCCAAAATGAAGGGAGAAGTCAGTATTAGTGGTTAGGACCTGCTGCCAGTCTGTCTTCAGTAGTGGTTCAGTAGAAAAGATCACCTGGTCTTCTCCTGGAGTAGTTCGTTTTAAAGTTCAACCTGACACAACATGGCACCACATAATATGTAACCCCCAGCAACAGCAAGACCATGCATTATACCTTTAGGCTAGTTGGACTTACACACCTGCTAGTTCAGTGACTGCACTACCTCCCATGTTGTGGACTGGGTGTTCTGCAGACTGGCCTGGACTATACAGAATTGTTAGCTCATTAATTGAATATAAAATGGCTTAACAAAACAGTCTTTCCTTTCTTTCCTCTAGACGTGCACTGAACCTTGGCATCCTGCGTGACCCAGGTTCAGAGGTGGAGGACCGTCAGTACCAGGTCGACCTTCAGTCCATCACCATTGGAACAGCTCAGTGGGAGCAACTTAAGCCAGAGAAGGAGGGAATCAAAGGAGGTGTATTGGCGGAGAGTGAGAGGAACTCCCAGAACCCAGCCCTGGAGTGGAACATGGCTAGCAGGTCAGGAGTCATTTCGCTGTTTGCATGTTAGGACTGAGCGGGACATGCTAGATGTATTTATTCATGTTGTAAGAAGGTACCAATGTTCAGTTTGTACCAACTATTTGCCCCAGGGGTTTTTAGACACTTTTTAATAGCGTTTCTCTCTTTAGTAATGTTCCAGTATCATTCTTTACAAAATGTGCTGTTGTCTGTAACGTTTGATGGGAGCACTGATAACCACTCCCGTCATAAGCACCTACTCAAATCAACTCTGTGTTTAATGAACCAGTGTAAAATAACTGTGACCAAAGGAAATGAACGACAGGCGAAGTCAAGCATTTAACAAGGCAGAGCCAAGTATTTGTCTTATGGCTGCGTATATCAAAACAGAGCCAAAATATTATTGATTATTGCACTAATAATCATTTGGAGGCCAGAAAGAGAACTCCAGTGCCCATGTTGCTCTGTATCTTCCTTGTGCTTTAAAGCAGCAGCTGTTCATTAAACTGTTAACGGTAGTCCTTCGAAGAGTAGGGATTTCAGGGACCACTTCACCCAATGCCAAGGTAAAGGCAAAAGGGAAATCAATCTTAGGAGGTTAAAAACTCCAGCGACTCTCGAAGTATAAAGAACAACTGTATCTTACCTTGATTCGGCTTGTGGCATTTGTCAGGGTTGGTATGAAACAACAAAGAACACCTGTATGTGTAAGATGGGTGTAGAGCAAAAACAACTCCTTGACAAAGGTTAAAACAGCTGTTAGATCTTTACGATCAGAATGGTTGATGTGTGTGGACAGAAATATCACAGGATAATGTATATTACAGCAGATGGATTCATGGGGTGTTTCCCATACGCGTTATGTGATCGTTCTTCGGTTCTCAATCCATGCTCAGCCTGGAAGTCATTCCAGTTGACAGACGATCTCTGACATTCAAAGTCCCTTATATCAGCTCTGAAGAGTGGGCATCCTGCTGGAGGGGCCGTGAGTGAGGATACATGAGACCATCTTTTGCGGAAGTTTTTTATGAACCGTTACGCACCTTTATCAGGATTTAGGTGGTGGTTGGATGCTTCAGATGAAGGATAGTAAGAAAGGATGTCTAATGTTGGTAATGTGTTTCCTGGAGTCCTCTCTCTTCATGTTTTCCTTGCATCTTTTCCTTACATCTTACTTGGACAAGACTAAGCAAGGAAAAGACGCAAGTGAGGAAAATGACAACCCATACAAGAGACTTGAGAAACACTCATGGTCCATAGCAGATGAATATTAATGTTTGGTGATCACCTGACCTCTCTGATATTTCACTGCAAACATCTGTAAAATGGATTGGCGTAAAATGCTGTACAGCAATCAGTTAGCCACACGCACATACAGTACACATGCATCTTTTCTTTTTTGTACCGACATTCATGGTTCTCAGCCAGCGTATCCTAATAATAATAACTATGTTACATAAGTGCATTTTTAGGAATTTGAAGTGCTTTTATCTCATTGCTGTTAGGTTAAATTGTTACACCCCTAGCCAGGTAATAGATGTGTGTCATCAGCGAATAATTCATAATTTATCTGATCAATCTTAATGTGGGAGCAGCATGTAGTTATTGGGTGAGCGCTCTATCATGGAGCCTCTCCATATATAATTACAAACCCTGTCATTTTTTTTATAGACTTGGGAGCTAAAACAAGCATGAGTGTAACAGGCTGTTTGGCCCCACATCCTTTTTTTCCACTCATGTTATGAGAGGGAACAGGCCCAAAGCTCACAGAATCACAGGCAAAGGGTCCAGATTTGTTCCCTGTCAACTAAAAATAAGCCTTGTGGAAGAATGCAGTACAAAATCAGCATAGGCCTGATAGAGACTGAGAACTTTGAGGTCATCAGTAGAGTGATGCCGACTGAGATACGCACACCTTTCACACACAGACATACTCCAGCACACATGCACAGAAACACTCATTATAAACTTTGACATGCTCATACTGTATGTTTTACACACACACACACAGTGTGATGATGTGCTGCTGATACTAATGCTGAGCCCTCACCTCTCAGACCTGCAATAAGAACCTTTATTATGACAACTACTCAAGATTTATTGACCCTGTTCTTACAGTTTCTTCTTCCTGTTGGTGGTCTAGCTACTGTATACTTTGTAATAAAGGCAAACAATGCCAAAAACACTTGAAAAGGTGGCTGATTAATCTCATCATGGTCAAGCAAATAAGACATTGTGTTATAAGGGGAAACTGGAAGGTATTTAGTTAATGTCAAGGTACAATATACAGTAGGTGCTGACTAAACCTGGCAAAAACATTAGTGCACTCAGTTCAAACAAATGTGGTCCATATGAGTGAACACAGCTTATAAGGAGCCCAGGAATAGCTGTTAGACTCTCGAGTTATTATGCATTCTTTACTTAATTGGATTGTGTTGCTTTTATATTGTAATAGAAAATAACCAGTGCTTTCTCAACTCTGTATTTGGTCAGTCAAATGATGGAAACCCTTAAATCGTAGTGTTCACATCTCATTTTAGATGATGCTTTCAGCCAGAATGACTCAGAATGAGTAAGCAAGTGGAGCTTTTGTGTTTGACATTTCATCAAAACACAGGAGTTCACCTATGAGATGGTATGTTTAACCATTAGACCACTTTGACTTTTTCTTTTCCTCCCTCTGTCTTTCCAGTTTTTTTAACCATCTATCCCACAATCCTCCCCTGTGTTGACTTTCTCCAACTGTGGCAGCAAGGATATGTTGTAAAACAGCTCCTTTACAGTATGTAGCAGACTGACTTATTTTAGTCTTAAAATCTTATCGTACAACTGAGTTTGACAAACTCACAAAGTATGAGCAAAGGTCTACTGAGGCTCAAAGCACTTAAATTTTTTCGTGCTTATGCTCAATATGTCTCTGTTGATGAAAACGCGGCTGCCTGAGCTGAGTGCTGAGGCCAGGTTGTCTAAAAGGGTGATGAGGTGAGATTTTGGGCTCACACTTTGGTCTCCAGAAGATGATGAATGCCTTTTGAGAAGACTAAACTTTCTTTTGACATGCTATTTCTGCAGGTCTGGATTTCTGTTCAGAACTTGATTATAGGGTGACCTAACCAGTAACTTCAGCTTTACTTTTGTACTCTAAGCATTGGCACACAGCGTTATATTGTAAAGAAGGTCATTTATACTGTGCCTTGTTCTCATTCCTCTTCAGCACAGGTCTCTGTTTTGGTGTTTTTGCTCATGTCTACTCATTTTCATATCGAAATAACTGAGATTCCCACCAGTAAATGTGTGTTTCTGGGTGGTCATACTGAGAAGGTCAAAACTGCTGTGGTTGTTGAGGTTTGTGAATTTCACCCCAACTCTCACTTTTAACTTCCAAACAAATCACTCGAGGTGGCTGTGGTTGCTTCCATGTTCCCCTCTCTCCTTGGAACAGCGCTGTTGGAAACTGGGCTTTGCTGTACTACTGTGTGCTGCGCTGTATAGCTCAGCCTCAGCCGCCTCCTCGACCAGTCATAACTGAACATGTAGAATGTTCCAATAAACAGTGGAAAGGGCCATCCAGTTCACAGCTTTACTTGTCTGCTGCAATCACCCGCAGAAGTGCACCACCATCGTTGTAACAAGTTTTGACACACACCACTTCCAAAGTTCACACCTTTCCCTCATTCCCTACATTGATACCCCCATGGCGTGTTCGCTCTGCAGTTTTTGGGTTCAGTTCCAGTAGCTGTGGATCTGCAGTGGCCTTAGTTGGCTTCCTGAGGTTTTGCAAGGAAATTCCAGTACCATGGATCCGCTGACAGGATCTGTCCTCGTCACTGTGTGTAGTTGCCAGCTAGGAAAGACCCTGTTGGGGAGCTGTGAACTCTCTGCCTGTCCCCTCCTGTTACCCGCTCTGTGCATTTAGTCTGTGCTGCTGATATCCCCACTCACTGTTCACACTGCATAGCTTTGTATGAAAGAAGGGTCCTTCTTTTCCGTCTTTTATTTGCACCTCACCCATTCAAAGGTACGTGCACACAAAAAGCCAGAGTTCTATTGCCCGGTCAGAGGCCCCATATTACTGGTAAAGTGAGACTCATGCGTCCTAGCCCTGCTGGTGAATGATAGCACCTGTCCCCTGCAACTAGACACTCGTTGTTTCAGTCCCTGTCTGAGGGGAGATCAGCCAACACCAATTGGCCCCACAGATCATTTGACCTATGAATTAGGCCTCCCCCAGCCTCTCAATGCAGAGAAATGTGTCAGGAAATAATCCCTTAAGGGCACTGGTAATGGACAGTTGTGTAGCACAAGTGAATATGATATTGGATCTGGTTAAGAACTGTACTCGAGGCCACCTAGAAACGGGGCCTTTTATAATCCTGGCCAACTATAAATATTGGAAGCTGTACTGCTTGATTGTTTTAATAGCAGCAGATGTGGCAATTAACACCACCTTATAAAGCCCACTTGTGTATTTGTTTTACAGTAACAAATGGCCCCACAAATACGACTTGATTATGGGAATGAACATTAGTGAAACAGAGAGTTGATGTGAGAAGGTCTCGGTTTGATCTTGTGTATACAATTAAGGGGTGTTCCGAATTGAAACTTGTCAAATAATGTCTCACTCGCCCTCTAAAACTATTTTCAAGCTTCCAGCTAAAATGCGTTTGACCAGATATTTAAAAAATGCCAAAAATATTTTTGTCTCTTATTTTGAGTTCAGCTTTTCATCCTACTGGTTTGAATTTGGAAAGTCAGAGCAAGTTTGAAATGTGTGTTTGCCTGTCAGCTAAGGGCATAGCAATAGCTCAGATGTAAATATTTCTTGTTTTTGGATTGTGTTGTGTTGACTTGTCATTCTTAGGCATGTGGAGCACTTTATAAAGATTTTACAGCTGGTAACCATAGCAAGTTATTATAAATAAAAGGTGTTTAATTTTATATAAATGGTCCCGTACGGTTGCTGTTTCTGTTGTACAGTAGTGTAAAGTGCTGGAATCACTTCTGCACCCACATACATACACTTCTAACTAAAATATAATTGCATAACAAATACCTTTTGAATGAAAACATTAAATTTGCTGTAAGGTGTGCGTAAGTCTTCTTGCAAGTACATATCTCATCTGGAGAACCTTCTGTTACAGTTATGTTCTCCAGATGTTGTGCAACCAGTGCATTTCATCCCATAGTTTTTCTTTATTTTTAGGAGAAAAATAACAGAGATGGATAAGTTACGGAACCTGTCTGAAAAAGTATCGCTTAACAGTTTGATACTTTGTGTATGTCTGTACAGTATCAGGAGGCACCAGGAGCGGCGCGCCATCCTGACACCACTCCTGACTGATTTTTCTGTTCGAGTGACCGCTGCTCCAGCCATCATCTTCAGCAAGAACCTCTCCCCTGACAGCGGACAGGCAGAGGTCAGCAGCAGCTCTGCATGGCTTTTAATTAAACCAGCATTACATCCTTCAGTTTTTCCCATGAGAAAAATCTTGATTTGTATTGTGGCAAAATCATTCCACTAAAAACAATCAAATCAAAAATGTCAGTATCGGTATTTTGAACATCATGGTTTAATATCTGAAAATAATGAGAACAGGTCCTGGATAAGGGTTTTCTTAGGACTGAAAACAAGTTGCATATTCCCTTCATCTACTTTGTAGAAGTTTGTTCACTACTGACTCCGACATCTTGTGCCCTTTGACCATGACCTGTTAGAACCAATCCATTGTTCATATGAAAATAGACAGTGATTATGTGAGATGTCAGAAATATTTACATTTTGCTTCTTACCATACAGTAACTTACTCATTAGGAATCCCTCAGCCAGCCTGCCATGTAATGGAGGCTTCTGACCCGCAGAGTTCAAACCTTTCTGCTTATACAGCTGATGTTTTCTGGCACAGCTCTCTGAGACTTCCTGCCTCTTTGATGCCTCGTCTGTCCACGCTAACTTGCCCCTTGACAATGCATAACAGCTAATCCATAGTTTGCACTGACACACACTTGTGTAACTCCCAGAGATCCTGAGACTCGGAGCCAATAACAACACAAACAGAACAGGACTTTGAACTGTGTGGTGCAGATGCATTTCTACAACATCTATAATAAACTTTATAGTCATTTTAAGCTTACCTCTAACAGCTTATAATAAATATGTGCATGCTTATCAGATGTGACAACTGTCTATTAAATTATTAATGTATGCATTATAATCTGCAGCCTCTGATCTGCTTTTAGTTTTTATTCACCATGCAATATATTCTGTAACTATTATCATCATTACCTAATTGTGATATTAATGTGGCAAGTCTGTTCTGTGCATCTGAATAGATGAGGTTTACATAGCAGTGGCCAGTATTGTGTGTAGTTACTGCAGGCTTGTGTGTGTGTGTGGCTCAGCCCAGAGTGTTACTGAGTTATATCCTGTTAGATGTAGCCTCCAGGCTGAGGGTTTGAACTGCTGGCTGTGGGTGGGACCCTGGAGACAACAGAGTGAAGAGGGGAAGAAGGGAACAACTGAACTAAACAGAACAAGATAGTTGAGAGTAAACAGACTAAGAACATAAAAGTTCAGAAAGGAAGAAGCAATGCATGAGATCACAAACAGTCCTGATTCCTTAGTGAATGTTTTTCTTGTTTCCTCCACCCACCTCCCTGTACCCTGTAATACCTCCCTCATCTGTCTAGGAGGTGGTGGTGTGTGGCCACTCTCTGGAGGTGAACGTCACCAGCAGTCTGGATTTCTACCTCAGTGTTGCCCAGGTGCAGTTCCTACAGCAGCTTCTCAGAGACAACATGGTGGTGATGGACGCTCCGGAGAAAAGCGCTGAGGTGGACCGACAAATATCAGTTCATACACTACACACAGGGGCACATGCATGCTGACGTTCACTTATCGTACCAAAGCTACATACATGAGGATGCACAGTAAAACTGGAATAACTTTATTTGTATGCAGAAACCATAGTTCTTCTGTGTTAAAGTATTCAAACATGAAGAAGGCCATGTTACAAAGTGCACTGCTTTTACTATAAATCTTTCAGTTCAATATGTCATTGGACTCTGCTGTAGTTTGTCAGAAGTATGAACAGTTCATATGAATTGTACAGTTATTTAGTTCCTTACACTGCCCGTTTCAAACACCATATCTTTCTTGTTCATATGATCAGTGGCTTTTTTTGTTTTTACTCAGTACCACAACTTTACATCTGTTTACTAATCATTCCATAGATTGGCTCAAAAATGAATCATGATAGTTTTCTTTCCACAGTGTCCCTAACTATCGCCCCTGACTATTTGGGGTGAATCCAACAAATTTAAATATTTACTCACTCGCTCCCTAAGCAGTTCTCTAATGTGGCCTTAGTTTAGTGCTCAGCTGCAGCTTTCAGGGTCTTTCCCTTTGTTTAGAGGACAAGGAGCTCCCAGGCGCCATTTGCCCTGTCTGACCGCTTAATAAAGCTTTCTTAATGGAACACAATATAAAAATATTTACCAGCTGTGGTGAGGATGGGAGTCATAGGGGAAGACAGGGGACAGGGCAGAAGAGAGGGAATTGGATGAAATTAAGTGAGTTGACAAAGTGATGTTATCACTGCTAGGTATTCTTTACAGGAGGATGTGTATACTGACGTGCAGCAACTGTGTCAGATGGCTCAGATCCCGTAAAGGCTTCTGAAAAGTGATGCAGTTTGCTTCCGGAAACATTAAAAACATACACTCACATGCATTAAATAAATTTAGGTACAATAGTCACACTGTAGTAGCTACTAGACACAATACAAGCAGCACAATGTTTTATACACAGAGCACCTACAGAGCAGGTTGTCTCCTGAAAAGTAACCAACTACAAAAGCTCTGCCTGTTAAAATGGACATTTTACAGTCTGTCTGTAACATGGATTAATGCAAGGTGACGTGTGCCGACTTATTTCATGTATTCATTTATTTAGTTTCTTATACAGTCAGTCCCAAAGATGGTGCCTGCTGTGCATCTGGTCTTCATTTGGATTATCTCTGAGCCCTCATCCCTTATTTGCAATGTTTCATGGTTTGATTCGGATGAGGGGCAGCAAACGGCTGCAGAGGGTTCATTCAGGTTCAAGGCAGGATGAGAAATGTCAGCAGCTACTCTAGGAGGTCCATTCCCAACAGTTTGAAAATTAGAAAATGAGGTGGCCTCCCTTCCACAGCAAAATTTGCTACACATCTATGCTGAGCTGGGAATTGAGGTTATTGCTAAAGGGCAGCATGACAGTAGCTGATAAGAGTTAGGTTTTTGGTTTTATTTATTTATTTTTTTTCCCTCATCGTGCTTTCTAGTTTATCCAGGAATCGAAACAGTCCATTTTTTTTTTTTGCTACGATATTTACATCTAACCACAATGTTAATGCTGCCTTCAGCTGGGTTAAGTGAACTTGAAATGACCTGCAGGTCCAGAATGAAGTCATAGAATGATTATCCATCCACGACTGAGAGATGAAGAATATATGCATGGGAAAATACCTCTGCTTTCATTTAACATTAGTGTTTTCGTCACACTTGTTGGGTGCACTCAGTGTTTCACTCTTTTCCTTTGTTATACTATATTAATTTCAGGTGCATTATGCCATGTTCTTTTCTCATTTCGTTTTATAGTAGTGCCATTATAGAGCGTAACAGTATCATTAACACTGAGGTCAGTCAGTGTGCGTCTTCACCTCTGTGCAGCTGCACAGCACAGAGGTTACTCTGAATAAATGTGGTTTGGCTTTGGATTTTTGGACACTCTCTGTAAAACTATTTGTACCTCCATCTATCTCAGTGGCGTAAGTCTTTTGGCGACTCCATCTGTCCGGCTGCTTGGCCCAGACCCCGCAGCGTAGGGAGGTCAGTATGAGTAAGATGTGTTGTGCTCTAGTCTGCAGATGCTGATTTTACAAGCTGCAGAGCCCCCTAGTGGTGCATTTAACTACAGAACCGTGTTGTGTCATGCTCAGACCCCAGCTCCTGAGGGCAGCTTCCTGTAGACACATTAAGCACACCACCATCCAATAATATCTGTAGTGCATGCACCGACATTTTATGGAACATGAGTTTGGAACAAGTAAAAGCTTTTGACATTTAAATGATGTATTATGTTTAATTATATGCTATTTTAAATGGAGCAGCTGTGTAAGAGGAAATAGATGCCTGTCCACCCACTGATAGTTACCAGGTTACAAACAATAATCTTAAAAATGTGTTTCCAGATTCCACAATATCACAGTCTGGATTATCTGGATTTGGAACATGTACTGTATCTGTGTGCTTTTTTATTCCAACCCAACATCACTAATGATATTTATAGTATTTGGCAGTTGTGTTTGTACTACCTCTATACAACCTGTTCAAAAGAGCGGATTAAAAACAGGTCCTGGACCTCAAGCATCTGGTGCAGAGGAATTGTTTTGTTGTTGTGCTTCAATAAAGCAGCACTGTGCTCACAGTCAGCACTGTCACCATCTAGGGTTTAAATTGAAAACTGCTCACAGCTCGCCCGCTCAAATTTCCAAACGAGAACAGGTTGTTTGCCTTGAACACAGACTGGGCACTGATTTCAAACAGTTCCTATTGCCCGTCACAGCTGTGCTTTATTCTCTGGGTTAATGAATTTATTTTGTAGGGGCTTTTGGGTTCCATGGCAGTGGTGAGGTGAGAGAGGCGCGTGGGCAGTGTGTGCTAGCACTGTGTGTGATTTCAGCTGTTTCTGTTTGCTGAGTATTGCTTTCAGAGAATCTGTACGCACGCAAACAAACACACACACACACGCGTGTATTTTGATACTTCCATGCATACATACAGATGCTAGATTGTTTTCTCATAATCCATTACATTCTGTCATTGTGTACTGTAGTCAGTTGTTCACAGTTTTCAGACCAGTTTGCACTTAAATCATGACTGAGATGCAAAGCAAATGCAACATGATTTCCAAGCAGTCCTTAAGCAGATTTGTTTCTCTTTAAATCATTGCATCATTAAGATGTTTATCACAGCATTAGCTACAGTCTGTCACAGTTTGACTTCTTCCCTGTGTTTCTTTGGTTGATGTTGATGATGATAAAGTGAAGCTGGGTTGAGATCAGGTAGCTTTCAGCAGCAGGAGGTCCCACACTCAGGGAGCTATATGCACAGATGATACAGTGGCCTCCGGGACTTATCTCACTTCTCAGTCATCGGCACTGTCACCTGGCAACACAGACGTGCATACTCTCAAACACATGGTCCCCACATTCTCTGAAAGGGAACTGGCTGCAGCCTTATATTGGGGTATTTGGGAGCCAGTACTGTAATGCTGCTTTATGACTGAGCAACTGACCGGTGTATCTTCTTGTGTGTTTGCACTGCGTGGATCAGCTCTGCTATGACGTGATTTGTTCTTCAGAAAGACTGAGACAAATTAATGACTTGTTTTCCCAGCAGTTTCTCATTGCTAGTCTCTCATCTCACTCAACCTCCACATACACACGTTATCATTTTCTTATTTACACCTCAGTGCCACCCATTCCTTCATGTAGCTGTACAGTGTGCGCGCTCATTGTTGGCAGCTCTATCAGTTGCCACAGTGACAAGCTCCCATACAAACTGTGAATGAGCAAGAATAGATCATTTTTTTAATTGCTTCCCTCACTCGACATGGGTGTATATCTCTCTCACTCTCTTTCTGTGAGGCACACACACACACACACACACACACACACACACAGAGGCAGCTCAGGTCAGCCATGTGCTTGTACCACAGTGTGAGAGGAAAATACCCTCTGGTCCAGGGGAAGTCCCGTTCGGCTTTATCCTCCACCTCATCCTGGGATGATTACACGCATGGGAAACTGGGCTTTAGACTTCCTCCAGCACTCATACACACACTGATGTCAGTGCTCACACAAATAGGCAGTTCAGGACAGAGTATCAATCATCACAGGAACCTCTGAATTATAGTTTTTAGTAAACACAAATGAGGAAAACCTCTCAATCACCTTATACTTCCTCTCTCCCCCTTTCCCATTTGTATCAGCTACCACAGTAGTTGACATTATAGAGATATATACTGCTCTGTGTGCTATCTATGGTCTTTTCTTCTCAACCTCCTGCAGCGTTTTACCTTCATCTAACTTGTCTTTCATTTTTCTTATTAAGGCTTTACTCTCTTTTTCATGCTCTTCTCTTATTCATCTCATATTTCCTTGTGGGACTGGCACAGCTTCCGGTTGGTTCATCCAGAGCTGGCTGGTTATAGGTGGCTGAAGGTGGAGAGGGTTAGATTATGATACTATTATACTGTTACATCTCTGTAGTCTTAAATGCCTGTGCTATGGACGCACACAGGCTGAACTCTGATGCAAAGCTGGACTAATGCAATGCTTAGACAGCCAGGACTGTGAGATGTGAATATACAGTACAGCAGACACGAACATGCTGGTTGGTACCTGGTTTGGTTTATATCACTGGGTTTGGCCAGCACTTTAAGTTTTCAGTGGGGAGGAGGCAGTGCTTTTCTGAAGCCTGTACTTTTTTGGTGTACATCATCCACACAGACACACAGCTGCAGTTAAATGTGTTTGGACAATGAAGGGTTCTTTAGTATTACTGTTTCATAGACTTTTAAGCCATCTGTTATACAAACTAGTGAAGAATCAGAGCTAAGATTTTCTTTGTCTTTTGGATAAAAATTAAAAAAAAAACCTTTACTTGCAGAAAATTAGATAAATAAAATAATAAAACTCAGTCTTCTTTCCAAAAGCTACCAAATGTTATACTGTTGGAGAATGGAAGCTTGATGACCTACTCTGCTCTCTTGTTGAATGTTGGAGTATTAGCTCCAGCACATAAGAGTGTTGTTGACAAGCCTGGTTGTGAGCAACCTGGAGCTGGATCCTTGTCTGTGTATGTTTAAAGTCGACCGTTTCCAGCACCGGTCCTCTTCATGATGAGTGTTTCATATTGGCTCGGAGCTGTTGAGCTTTGAGAACTTACGTTTTTCTCTCGACCTCTGATCCTTCCAGGACAGTGAGGTGTCAGAGGAGCTTCTATGTGCTCTGCTGGCCAACAGAAATAGGGAGACATTAGATGAGAGTGAAAATCTGAAGCATGGAAAAGGAACAGAGAGACTGGTAAGAGACTGAAGACAGCTGGAGAGAGGATGGCCAAACGACATAGAATGTAAGAGACCTCTAAAATGATGAGACATGACACAGTAGGAAGAAGAGACAGAATCCAGTGTTTGCTTGGCTTTCTGGTTGTGTGTAAAGTATTTGTCTGTAAATGCAGGAGCTGAGAGGTCAACTGTTAACCAGTCAGCCTGGCTATTAACCCTCTCTGAGGACCAGATCCCTTTCATCCTAACCTCTTCCCATGCAGTGTAACACTATTTTTGTTCACCCTGTTGCTGCTGAGAGTAATAATAAATAAGGCTCCCAGCACAGCCTTCTCCTTTAACATTTTGGCTGCTTTACATCTGTTAAGTAAGCGTCTTTGTCTCAGCTTATCTTATACATACAGATTTTTATAGGCAGTGTTCATCTCACTGCCCTTCTTTTGTTATGAAACCATATCTTTTTTTGCTCATGTCTCACTGACCCTCCTGTGTGAATCACCTGCTAATTGACAGCCAGTCATAACAACTCACCTTCCCTGTTCAGCCCCCACACCCTACCCAACTTTGTTTGCAAAGCATAACCATGGCACATTCTTAAATTGGCCCCTTGGAAACTCAATCTATTTGAGATCAGTAGCAGCTGAATTTGCTCTGTCCTCAGTCGGTTTTGGCAAAATTAGCGTGAAACTCCAGATAGAATCACAAAGGCTAGAATTCTATTAGAGCGGGGATAGAAACAGCACCTTTGAGCAGAGGGAGCGGGCTCCATCGTGAACCCCGAGATCGGGTGTCAACTCAGGTGAGGAGGAGTCAAGAGTACCTTCTCTCTTTGCCTGCGAGGGGAACAGGGTCACACAAAGAAGGGCACACAAGGCCAGCTGCAGGCACATGTGCACACATGCCACAGTAGTTTCTGTTCAGTGAAAAAGCCCAGAATTTTAGTCTGAGGAGGTGATAAGAGGAAACAGATTTTTTTCTACATCTGTATAAACAAGATTCCACCTAGAATAACAGGTGATGGAGAGCATTGGGTTCTCTCTGTAACTTGGATAATATAGTGAAAGTGTGTGTGGCTTTTCGTGTACGTACATGCATGTCTGTGGATGTAAATATTTGCATTTGACTGTACAGTACAGTATCTGCTTTTTCCTCACTGTGGTTGACTGAGTATGACTGAGCTCTTCTTGGACTGCTCTTATTTAACTAAACATTTACCCTAAAGCAAAATTCTCACGTCGTTCCAGGCTTTTGGAAGATTTTCCATGGGTGCGTGCACATTTCCTCTTTTTTTCCCCCGTATCTTTCTGCTGCTGTATTATCCAGATCACATAGAAATAAGGCACAAACTATTTTAAATCCCAACATGCATTTTCAGCTGAAACCACCCAAGATTTTATAAAGTATCAAAATGATTAGTGCATTAATCAATTCAACAGAAAAATAACCAAAGGTAACACTGATGCTGTTGTTTAAGTCATTTATCAAGCAGAAATACTTATCAAATGTGAACATTGGCTGAAATGTCTGCTTTATTATTAAAAACTGAATGAGATTTTAAGTCTTGGCCAAACAAAACAATAGCAAAGGTGACCTGAAAAAATGGGATCCACGTTTTCCTCATTGTAGACAAAAAGAATATTTAATTAGTGTGAGGTGTTTACTGTAGCAGTAGTTTATTGCGTCACATTTAAAAACTTCTCAGATGTTTTGGGTAATCTAGAGGTGCACTTAGTTTGATACTTCATCTGTTGCACTCTGTGTGTTTGAATCTTCCCCAGTGATTGTGAATGTCAAAGATGAATCTACAAGTGCAGCTCACATATTCCAACACTTGGAATAATCCCTTGGCCAAAGCCAAATCCTGTCAACGTTTTCATTTGACTTCTAGTATTTTGATGTGCCAGTAGTTCAGTCAGAACAGAAGCATATTGTGTGTAATGATGAGTTAGTTTAGCAGCTTTACAGGTGTTAACTTGAATCCCACCACTGCAGCCATGTGATGAGGCTCTTCACCACCTGCAGTTCTTCTTTCTCTTGCACTGTTGTCTTAACGGTTCAACCAAGGGATCATGCAGCCTTCATGCCATTTTTGTGGTCAGCTTATCCTTGTCTTATAGAGTTTAGTTTTGGTCTTTTCTGTCCTCAAAATGCACTCTAGCCTTGTCCTCTGTGTCCCACTTATTGAGGCCCTACCCCCAATCCAGATGAGGGGACAGGGGGTCTTGCCTCATTCTCCTTTGAGAACCTGACATACACCACATCAGAGTCTTTGTCTCACTCAGTCCTGGGAGTACGTCCAGGGAGAAATTAAAGGAAGATTACTTCAGTCCTCCTCTTCTAATTTCAACTCTGTAAATAAATACTGAGCCAGAATTGTGCTCGTCTTCACACCATTCTTTGAATTTGTATGCGATCTTAAGTGTGTATTTGTGTGTGAAACTGTGTGTGCGCACACACGCCTGGTATTACTCACATTGTGAGGACTCTTTCTTCCTCATCTTCCACAATGTAAATCATTGAATTTTAGGGTGACAACTTGGTTTAAGGGGTTAAGTTAAGGGTTAGTGGTTAGGCTAAGTCTCCAGGAAATGAATGCTATGAAGTCTTTGTAAAGTCCCCGAGAGGAATGAAAACAAATGTGTGTGTGTACTGAGTTCTCGATGATAAAGGCTGCTGTATGCTTGCTGGTGTGTCCGTTTGCAGCCGTGTGTGTGCGTGTGCTGACTTCCTAGAGTGTGGGCTCAGCGACCACCTGGGGACCATTTGCCCTTCTCAGCCCTCAGCCTCATCTCACCTCAGGTCACTGTAGTTTCCCTGCCGTTGCTGTTTCCCCAAGACTTTGTTACTAAAGCAGAGAGTACCGACATGTCTGCCAGGCAGCAAACACCCCATGACCTAATGAGAGGCATCTCCACTGCTTTTTGAACTCTCTCAGATGTCTGCTTTTGTGAGCCTTTACTGAGGACAGTAGCTCTCCCACAGACTCCTTCACACCCACAACTTTCAGATGTCACTGTCACCATGAAGCCCACCTCACTCAGGGACTCTTGGTATGTGTAAACACTGGAGTCTGAATATGAGATTAGAAAATTGCCCCCACACAAATTTTAGAACTAAATAGAGATGGTGACAGCTAATGAGAGCCAGTTGTTTTGTTCTCCATTCCAAAGGAAAGAAAGAGGAGAAGATAAAGGAAAGACAGTCTGATGACTCTGCTGCTGTGGAGGCCAGGATCAGAGCAATTAAGACAGACCCCAGGGTGTTTCTGTCTCTCATTCACTGTTACTACACTGTGTCTTCTAATCACACCTTTCTCCACATCTGGCATTAATCTTCATTTAATCAGTTACCAGATAAAATGTTAGGAGTCTGGTTGCAGTTGTCCAGGGATGTAGGAGAAGTAGGTGTTATATATTACATGTACAAAGACAATTGGTCCATTTAGCAGCCACATTTGACCTGCCAAGTTGTGCATTGAACTTTAGCCCTGTGTTAACTTTATTATAACATAGCCATGTTTCTAGTGTTTTGTTTGCCATATAGCTGATACCTTGTTTACCATTAATGATGGAAGCATTTGATAATAAAGTCCGTGCAGCAGCATTTTCAAGCCAAGAGATTATGTTGGATGAGCTGAGGAAGTCTGTGTATCATTTCTGAGGACTTGCATCATGACGGTCAGGCCGCTTTTCCCCTTTGTTTGTTTTCACTAACACAGTGGTGGTGTTAATCTGCGAATTGTCTTTTGGCATTTTTGAAGCCTTTCTTCACTGAGTAATACAATTGCATTGTTTCCTGCTTATACAAACAACTGGTGTTTTTGTACTGATATGGGGTAATTCCTGTGTGTCCTCACAGTCACCCCTAACCAGCTGTTGGATTTGATTGGTGGATCTGAATCCGTCAGGGTTTTGGTTCAGATTGGTAGATCTGTTGCAGGATGACTGATGCAGTAAGTCTCCCGTTGAGCTTAAAAGGTGGTTTCTGTCAGAACTTTGAAATCATTTCTTGGCTGAGTTTAGGAGTGGGCCACAGTGGGTTTGGCCAGCCTTTTCGAGGGCCTGGAGTGGCACTGGGCCTCACTATTAACTTCAACATATTACAATATAACTACACCACAGAGACAACAGGTTGAAGCTCCATCATTTATAAAACGGAGGCTTTGGCCACCACATCTTCCAGAGCCAGGTTTTCGTTGAGCAGCACTCTGTAGTTCCCCAGTTAGGCCACATTAACTCACTTGTTTCATGATATTAGTTTTTATTCCCCAGACTTTATCATTTTGTGTCTTTGACTCTAAGACAGAGCTTTTCCGGTCCATAAAACAACTGAAGAACATCAGCTTAGCATTCCTGTTTTCTTGTCACTTCATCTTTCCTTCTGTTTTTCAGTTAGGTATTTCACAGGCGTTCCTCTGTTTAGGCCAGCCGTGCCATACTGAGTCCTCTCCTCACATCTCTTCCAGTAGGTCTTTCCAGACCCAGTGCTTTAGGAATGTCAACATGCATAAATTGTTATTGTCATCCGGATGTTTCCTTTCCCCCCCTAATGTCACTTGGCATCAGGGGAACTACAGTAGGGAGTCTCTGACACTGTAGGCAAAATATTCTCATGTTATTTTTATAATCCTGTCCAAAGTACAGCTAGAAAGACAAAGATACTAAGGACAGATGCTTGGAGGCATGCACTGTGTGAATAGAGAACAAAATGTGAAGGATGTTGTCTTTCACGCTGTTAACCCCTGGAGTAATAAAGCCATCCTTCCAGCAGTACTGGGTCAAGGGAGCTAAAATGGCCCCGCTCAGCACTTGAGAGTGTGCTATGTTTAAAGTACATTTGACAGTCACTCTGATGCACTTGGCATCCATTTGTAAACCTAGGGGTCACGACCTTCAACTGTTTCCTTGTTGTGGTTCAGTTTAAGTGAATGGCAGGCTTCCTTTATTTCTGATACAAAGTTGAATATATCTAATGACTGCCTTTGATGCCCCTGTTTGCTTTGTGACTGCTGTTATGATGCACAAAGAGAAGTGACTACATATTATAAATGTCTTCCCCTCTCCTGTTCACAAGAAAATGAGAGCATGAACTGCGGTCTTTATGGTGTTTGGTTAAGTATTATTGTTATTATTTGTGTTTAAAAGATGAGGTATTGCTGCATTGAGGTTTTCTTCCATCTGCTCAAAAGCAGAGGCCTGCTGTCAGCTTTATGGGTCTGGTAAACAATAGCAGGTAGCACAGCAGGGGCCTAAATTGTAAACTCTGATGTAGTCAAGATAAAGTTAATTTCCGTGTGGGTGCCCTGCAGACAAGTAGCTCAACTGAATAGTTTTGTCAGAAAAGATTTAGTAGTCTGATGAACATTGTACAGGAATTACAAGAGAACATTGTAAAAGTGTGGTAAACATTTTTAATAAGAAGTGTTACTGTAATGTTACCTACCACCTGCCATGCATTTCATGTAGGTAAAAAATGCTGCAAATTGCAGCTTTAACTTACAGTTGCAGCGTTAACTGTCATATTTGTTTAAAATAACCCTAACCCTGTGGCGTTGACAGCCAGATATGTAAACACAATGCAGCTTTTTTATTTGGTCAAAATCATGATATGGTTTTTAAAAAAAGAAGAAGAAGAATTCTGTTCTTGTTCTGTTTCTGGCTCTCAGTGAAAACTCAGTCCCCACATACTTCAAGCTTTTCTTTGATCAGCTCTGTAATTTTCTAATAGTGTCAAGATGCTGACCTCTTTCACTCAGCACTAATGTTCAGGTTCTTTTCATACCGCTGCCTCGACCTTCACACAGCTGGCACTGTGGTCACTTCCTAGTGATGTCACTCAGTTAGCCTTTCCATTCACCAACACTTCAGTTCACCAGCAGACATTTAGTGATCATGTTTGTGTTGTTAGAATTATGCTGTTTACATTTCTGTTTCTATTACAGAATGTGTTTTTAGTGACATTTGTACTTTGTCATATTTACAGCTGTTTTTTTTTTGTTATTTTAATGCTTGTCAGGCTAGTAGCAGAAATGTTTATTTTAATGTCTTGCTTTTGCTCTGAAATCTTCTGTCACCCTTAAAATATAGCGATCAGTCTTCTTGGGTGCTTTTTGGCTCCTTTCAGAGCTTTTCATGTCTCATAAACTTGGGCACACTGGAAGCTTTTATTATAAAATTTGACTGGATTCAAACTTTACTGTGGAAATGTGGCTGTTAAATGGGCCCTTTTGAAAGGAATAATAGTCACCTTTGCTACTTGGACTGAATTTATGATATTCTTTCCTGTCGACTATCATGGATTTCCCCTATCTTTTTAAAACATGCAGATTTTTCATGTTCTCTGATCTCTGAACCTCAATTGCATCTTACTTTTCATTCATCTGGAAACAATCAGCTGCATATGTGCATATTCGGATGTAAAAGTTATGTTGTCATATTTGACTAGCCAGCCAACACTGTAAATGGGTGGCATTTGGATGATGTGACACTTGCTTCCACATATTAGCCTTCCTCTATCCAAGCTGTTCTGAGTTACACTGACAGAACTAGAGGTCAGAAGTCGTACAGATACATTCTGATATGATTGGCACTTGGGAGGCTCATGGTTTCACACATTGGGGATTATCCTCCATTTGCCAGAATGTTCTTCTTAGTGACCCTGAGGGGATGACTTCATGATTGGCTGATTGAGGGGAGGTGTGCATGTGTGTGAAGTCACATGGTCATGATCATGAGCAACTAAGTCCAGAAAAGGATTGCACTGCGATCTGGAAACAGCACTTCAGTGTAGCCATCATTTAATATAATAGAAAGTAATGGTTGAAAAGGGGGATTTCAGCCAGGACCAGACATGTAACTACAGCGCATGCTTATATTCTGAATTTATTGCCTTCTGTCAATGAATAAATTGATGACAGGTTACATTTTATAGACCACAGAGCCACAGATTTACATTTTCTCTGTGTACCTATTCTCTTTTTCAGTGAGTAAGCACAATGGGGATATAACTAAGCCCAGAAACACACAAAAGACTGAAGTTGTGTGCTTTAAAGCTCAAGCTGAGATCAAACCCTTGGGAATGACTGCATGTGTGGTTGTGTGTCCACAAATGCACTGAATGCATATGTTAATTCAAACCCTGTGAACAACTGTGCACTGTGGTATGTTTTCTCATTGTCTCTTTCCCCTGCTCCTTCCATTTGTGTTCCCCATTATCCCTTATTCCACTTGTAAGCAAATCTAAATATAGACCAGGAATTTGCTTAGGGGGCACTCTCTTAGTAGTGGTGGTTAAAGAGAAGACAGGGTATGTGCTGTAATTGTAAATGCATGTGTACAGTCTAAGGTTGGGAAGAGAGACAGAGAAGCGTAAAGACTATCTGGCAGTTCCTCCTGGCGCTTGCTGTTTTCCAGCTGCTGTGCAGCTTATTTGTCCCTTCCAACATGAGGAGCCCCTTGCAGTGGCCATTTTGCCTTTGCTGAATACCTTTTCAAATACCTCTTTACCTCCACATAAAGAGGTATTTGAAAGGTTTCACCCGCTTTAACACAACCCACATGGAGACAGGTCCAGGGCCTTTTCAGCCTTTTCTCCCCACCCCATTGCTTGGAAAATCTTACAATTCTACAGAAAAGAAGTGCACACATCCTGTCCTCATTAGGCCAGGGAACGGAGAGGGATCTGGCAGGGCCGATCCTATGGAAGCCCAACACATGAGCCCGGCCTAACAGAACAGGCAGCTGGGCAGGCATGCTGCTGCGTTTTATATGACTCTTGTTCTTAGTCTTTGATGATACTGTTTAGAATAGGAAATATCTAATAGATCAAGTATTCTGTCTAATGTGCTGCCAGTGGGTTTAGGATTTGCCTCGAGGTCTTGAAACACTATCTCCCCCACAGCAATAATGTACATTTAAAATTCTCATGAAGTGGTGGGAGGGGGCAGTATAGAGAACACGAGGGGGAAGCTGAGAGTATATGCTCTAATAGCAACCATCTGCAGGTTAGAGCCAACGAGGGTGGGATAGGATGGGACACACCTTAGGCTGAAAACTTGCTTTCTGTGTGTGTTCTGAAGTTTCACTGCATCATAATCATGTTTCAAAAGACAGCAGTAGCTAACTGAAACTGACACTGTACCCATTACATGGATAGGATTAATAAGCGGCTAAGAGTTGGACATGTTATTGGAAATGATGATGATGTATAGGCCCAAATCTTTTCATAGTGCACCTGATCAGCCAGAAACAGTTGAAGTGATGCAGTGGTTCAGTAAACTGGAATGGCCTAATGTGTTTACCTCTGCCCTCTTTGCCCTGTCTTTTTCCATATGTTTCCTTCTGATCTTCTGTTGGCCTCGGCTCCGCTGCAGGAGAGCAGGGAGTGCTTTTGTGGGCATGTTTTTTTTTCTCTCTCTCTCTCTCTCTTCTGAGCATTTCCAAAATATTTTCCATGCACTTGGGGAATTTTTGAAAACTAAGTGCTTATGTTTATTCAGCTTTTTAAATTTTTTTTACCCATGTGTCAGTTTTTCATAAACATGTCCAGTAATTTATTATTTGGTAGTTACTGTAGAAGTTTGCCTCCTTCCTGTCATATAGGAACCAGCAGCGGCTTCTTTGTAGTCTTGTAGATGGCATGCTTTGGTAGCGGAATAAATTTTTTCTTGAGTCCTAGCAACTTACTGTACTCACACTGATTTATAGCCTTTGTCACTGAAAGCTTTTTATTTCCACAATGGCTGGAGCTTTCCCAATATCCATTAGATGGAGCCAAGCATAAAATCACAGCTGCTTTATACACAGTACCACAGTTACTGCACACAACACTTGAATTTGCCAGGGTGAGACTCTTCCCTAAAGATATTTCCAATATTGCAAGAAGTGCTAAATGATTTCTAGACAGAGAAAGTCCCAGAGCATGCCTTTAATGTCTCTGTGACTGTGTAATGCATTCCATTTGGTTTGTTTGTCCATGGGGTCAGTCAGACGAATTATTTGGTTTGTCCATCTGCAAAGGTTCCAAACAACAAACAAATGTTATGTTACACACACACACTGTTCACTAACAATTGGAATTGCCATTCTATCTCCTTTTTTAGCCTGGTTCTTCTTGAAAATTTGCTCATATAACATGGAAACTTAGTTCGGCCTGTGAAGGTAGCAGGTAAAGCACAATTTTTTGCAGTGAGGCCACTTCCTCTCCCTCTTGCAGCCATCTCCAGTTGATTTCAGTGTCCAAAAAGCTGAGGGTCAGTGTGAACATGGCCTTACCCTTCACTCTTTCTGTGTACAGGTGCGTCGACATGAGCAGGAGTGCGGAAGTCGTGACCCTGTGGCAGGTGTGGACTCCTCTTCACGTCACAGCGGGACTGGGCAGGACAGCGGCTTTGGCAGCGACAGTGCTCGCATCCGCATTGTCCAAATAGAGCAGCAGTGTGGGGCCAGCCATCACTGCATTGCTAGGCCCTCCCACAAGTCCACCATTACCAAGAACCTCAGCTTCATTCCTTTTGACATCTTTCTCACTGCTAGTAGGCTATCTGTCATGACCTATGCTTGCTCCAGTCCCCAAAAGGCCCTTCCCTCATCATCGAACACCCCCAGCACACTGGAGGAGAAAGAATCTGGGAGTAAGGTAAACAAAAAGCCTTTGGTTTGGACGCTCTCACATGAGTCAGTCCCTGGATCTGTCAGTTGTCCATGTGTGTATAATTATTCATACCATACACAATAGCAAGATGTGTCATTTATGCGAGCATTGCTTTGGTACATAGACCAATATTGCATGTTTTTTTTAAACAGCTTTATAATTTAGAAGGGCATTATGTGGTTGATGAGGACATTTTCATACTGTCCAAATTTATATAACTGAATTTAATCTAATCTAGTGATGTGTTGTACTGTAACATGAATTTGTACAGTACAGTACAGTTAGTCAGTGTGGTGTTCTCTTCAGTCTGCCTCTGCCCAGCTAGCTGCCTGAGAACCTTCAACGTACATGTATGATTTATACTAAAAGGCTGCTCTTTACACCGAGTCCAGGTTAATGCTATCCAGACAGGTACAAAACAGCTCAGTATTACCCCACAAAAAATAGTTGTCATAGGCATTCAGAACTGTAGAGCTTTTATTCCTGCTAATGAGACTGTCTACTGTATGGTATTCTTCTGCATTTGCTGTAGAGG
>NW_018127961.1:592552-628931 GCF_001952655.1 Monopterus albus
CCTCTAGTCTCGGGCTCCCTGATGCCAGACCCTGCTCCAGCTGCCCAGGGTTCCCTTGCTGGCCTGACTGCTGATGACATTCTCAACAGCAATGCCTCCCAGCCCACCTCCCCGCTCCTGAGAGGCAGCCTGCTGTCCCTGGATGCACTGCCCACTCCCAGTCGCTCCTCAGCCCGCCAGGCACTGGGAGTGACCATAGTGAGGCAACCAGGGAGAAGAGGGCCTGGGGACCAGGTTTTGGAACCCCTCCTGTACCTCCAGGTGATGCAGCCTTCTGCTCTGCTCAGCTGCCACCACCGCAAGCAGAGGATGGAGCTGTCTATGTTTGACATGACCTTAAGAGGAGTTGCATCAGACTACAAGTGTCTAGGTGAGAGGGATCAGGAAAAGAGACAGGCCAGGTGTGTGAGGGGAGGAGGTATTGAATGGATCCTGGTTTGCATTTGTTTGCTTCCAATTCATATATACTGTAAATGCTATTTAAAGCACAGGAAATGTAACTTTGCTGCCATCTTATCATACAAAGAAAGACAGTCTAGTAAAGATATCATCTCTTAATGTTAAAAGAGTTAACACGGTTTCTTTGTCCGTCTTGTTCCCGTCCTGTCTCCATGCTCCTTTTTCCCCTTTTTTTCCTCTTAATCTCTTCATCTGCCTCATTTTGCTCAGACCCAGGAAAGACTCTGCCAGAATCTCTTGACTACAACGTGTTTTGGCTTCAGACAGTAGCTGGTGAGGTGGACAGTAAAACGGGCATCCCTCCCCCCCTGCTCTGCCTCCAGATCAAAGATTTCCTCAATGGACCAGGTGGAGATTATGCACACACATAGACACAGCAACTCACTGTTCAACAGATGAAACTTCTGTACACTCATGCTAACATGTTCATTTACTATTTAGAGCATCCATTTTATATTTCATTGCATTTTATGAGAAACGTTTACTACTGTGAAACAGAGTACACACACACACACACACTGAACAAACACATGTACTAGGGGTAAACACAAAGATCTTTTTTAGCTGTGTGTACTCATAATGAGCAGTCTAAATAACATTATGGAAGATTTTGACATTGATATTGCTAATATTACTGGATTTAAACAGCAGACTACAGCGTTCTGTTGATATAAACGTGTGCAAGGTCCAGGCTCCTGTGGATTTGCCTTTCACAGGGTTTGGTTCTCTATTTTTAGACTGATATGATATCCATATAAGTAGCTTTGAGCTAAAGTTGTTGACCCAAGGGTGTGGCTGACATCCAAACAGAACTGCAATGAATAAAAGTGTGAGTGGGCTTTGGAGCGTGTGAGTGTGCACAACCTTTTTATCCCTATGAGGGCTGTATGGAGTGTGTGTAGGCGCAGGACATCCTTCAGAGTTCAGCTCCCTGAACCCAGCAGGCCAGATGTTGCAGATGCATACACACCGACACCCTATTACTGACATATTTCGACATATAGTCTGTCTTTTGTCCACATGCATACAATCATGAACCTATACTGTACATGTGGACAAAAAGGAGCTACAGGCTGGACTATAGCTGATATCAATGGTGGTTTGGGGAAGTTTACAAGCCCCTTGCCTACATGCATCCCTTCCTGCTGTCAGCAAAAACCCTCAGCCTCTGTCCACCTGGAGTCACGCAACACAATACAGCTCTCTGTGCACCACAGCAGTCGCACAATACAGCCTCACACCACTAGTGTCCATCTACCACTCAGCTCATCCCAGATGATATGAGCAACCAAATTACAGAATGCTTGACTTTTCCATGAGGCATGAGTTACATCAGAATGTCAGTTAGGTTTTGTGCATATATGGTAAATGTGATTCACTGTATACGGGAGAGGCCGATTGGTGAAGTGAGCAGAGAGAGTATTCTTCAATATACTGACCTCTGGTCTCCCCTTTGGAGGGGTGCAAGAAAAACTCCAGTAGATCTACTGCTGTTTCCAGAGACTTAATAAAGCATACATAGATTTCACAACATTTGGTTTGTATATCTATTAGAATGTGCAGAATATTCAGTGTTGCTTTTATAACCTCATATAATTTATCATCAAGAGGGTTACTGCAAGTTGTATCTGTCAAGATAATTCACATAATGCTGGGGTTGCATCTGATTCTTGTGCAGCTGAAGGACATATGCCAACACTGTGCAATTACAGTCAGGTGCTTCCCTTGAACTAGTAAAGAGCAGAGCTGTCCCTGTCTCTGTAAGATAACTTCAGTTATAATCACTCACATTCATCCTCTTCACATACACTCACACAAGCAACACCCTCCCAGATGACTCAGACAGGATCCAGACTCAGTGTGAGGTTGCCCCAGGTCAGTCTCTGCTGGAAATATCTAGAATTGACCACACATGCTACTGGTTCCCCTTCACCCCTTCAACTCACAGTCACACTCATGCATGTGCACGTGCGCACACACACACACACACACATCTGCATTAAAAATTTCAACTGTGTGGTATTTGGTTAGATTACTCTCCGGTGGAGATTCTTATCCTCTTGAGATTTCTTCCTTAGCAGCAAAGGAAGAAGTTACAAAGAGCAGAAGAATCTGCACGGATGCTGACTTTCTCATTCATGTTGTTACAGTACACAGAGACAAAGGGGGATCATTTTTGAGTCTAAATGTTTATTAGTCTTAAATGAAGCATCACCATCATTAAAAACAGGTTGAGGAAATGTCTTGACCTCCATAAGACATGTTTTGAAGCCTCTGCTCAGTGGAGTTTAATTGTTTGGCTTCACCTGTTTTGTTTATGAAACAAAAAGAGTGCGAGAAAGAATTAAAAAAAAGGATAGATGAAGACAGGATTAGGAAGGCGAAGTACCACCAGTGTGCTGTGATGTGTATGTATCATGTCTGGCGGCTGTACTTTGACTCAACAGTGCTTCACATTTGATTTATTTAAACGAGGCGTAAACGGAGAGCAGACCACAGTGAGGCCACGTCTCACTCTGTGTTTACAGCAATATGCTCGCAATTTCAGCAGCATTTTTTCTGCAAGACCAATCAAAGCTGCCCTCCCAAGGATGCTGAGTTGGAAACACTTGTAACATGTGTACTGTAAACTGGATGGTGTTTCAGCATTGACCCTCACTCAGCAGCCGCTCATCTCATACACACATACACTCACATAAACACCACTAATGTAGATGCATATAGGAGGCCAGATTTTTCAAAGCTAGAAGGGTTCAAGGCTTGATCAGTAAACACATACTGTATAGGAAAACAGCAGGGGGGATTTTTTTGTGAGTGTTCAGTATGAGCAGTGGTTCAGTGATTGACCAGCAAACACAAACCCTCACATACTCTTTCTTTCCCCTTCTCTCTCATCTTTCCTACTCAGTCCCAGTCTTGGAGAGGGTCAGTGAGCGTGTCCAGAGATGTAACTGCTACCACTTGCAGCTGAGAGATCAGCCTTCCCTCTGTAGAGAAGCAGCAGGTGATAGATTAGCTAGAACAAATTGGAACCATTACTCTTCTGTGTCCCTGGTTTCTGTCAAGCTATGGGTTCACAGAAATGTTGTCAGTTACTCTATACAAGCCTGTGCCCCTCCGAACCGTCCAGAACTGCTCTAATTTGAGTCAGATGGCGTCTGAGGCATGTGTCACTGGCCTTAGTTGAAATGAGTTTTTTCATGTCGTTGTTTTTATTTCATTTCTAAAGATACCTACCAAACAATTATTGGCCCTTAAAAGTAGGGACGTACCTACATACCCCTCATGTATGGGCCTTGTGTAACTGGACACATTGCCACCTGTCTCAGACACAGGCTCTTTGCTGTCAAGAGTCAGCCAGCAAAATCATAGGTGGGGTGGGAATGAAAGCAATGTTTGTGGTGTTTGCACACACACATATACCCGATATCAGGTTCAAAGTGGGGACAGCGTCATGCATGACCCTGCCAAACAGGCACAGTAACCTGGGTAATGAGCATATTTGATCTCCCCTACCACTTTCCAGAAATATGTATGTGTGTATGTGCCTCTGTCAGACCTTGATCTCCCACTTTCTCCAGTGCTAATAGAGGCTGACACCTGAGCAGGGCCAGTCTACGATCCCCCCCCCATCCTGTTCACATTAAGGCTTGTATTTTAAAAGTATGTGAACATTGGTACCACCTCTCAACCTTCAGGCTTGATGCGACTCCTTGCGCAGGCCTTCCATTGACAGTCAGTTTAAAAAAGCTGTTAGTTCTACAGCTGAAGCCAAGATGTTTCCAATAAAAACACTTGTGTGAGAATGCCACTGTTGGAAAAGCCTGTTTTTGACTCCCCTTGCTTGGTGATGAAAATGTCAACACATTTCTCTCAATACTTGATATTTCCTCTATTTTCTTTTTTAAAAAAATCCCTGCTCTCTCTCCTAACCCGCCTAAAGCATAACAGTCAGGCAAATTTGAAAGTATTTGTTAAAGAATTGTGTCAGTGTATATTGTTGAGAGAAGCCTTTTTCCTAGTGCTGCCTTACATCTTGATCTATAAATGCAGGATTCCTCAGGTTGTTCTGTAAAACCTATACTGTAAATCTGTCATGGCTTGTAAATATTTTCTTTTCCTGTTGTGAGATTTTAGTTTTGTACCTATATTGAAACCACATGGAACATCACTCTAAAGGCTGTTTTGCTCATACATTCTCATGAGCTCCAGAGAAACAACCAAATTTAGGGATATGACACAGATGTACTCAGAATTTGGTCATATAATGCTGTGATTTTATTGTGCAACGATTCATCTTTTGACATTGTTCCAGTGCAGGAAAAATGTGCTCCACTGGTTGTTGGATTCATCTGTGGGGAAGCTGTACAGATACTGTGACCCCATTCCTGTCCAGGATCCTCCGAGGAGTGTTGTTTCTGAGTTCACACAACTTAAAGTCCAGCTAAATCTTTATCCCACTGTCATTTGTCAGTGTGAAAGTGAAAGAGGTTTCCCTTTAACTCATCTGTCCATCCCTTAAGGAGTTCTAAAATTCTGAAATGATAAGCCTATCAGTCAGTTGGTATGTTAACGTGTCTGAGGTCATGTCATGGGAAGCATGACTTTATGATTATGATTTTTATGAACTCAAAGTATCAGTAAGCAGTACTTCATTTCTTCTTCCGGTTATGATAAATAAAGTCCGTAAAATAGTTCTGGGCAACAGAAATGAGTCATTTTAATGGAGCAGTAGTCTGATTTGAAAAATGTGGAGCCAATAAGCAATTGATCAAAACATCTTGCTGCATCACTTTTATTGCGTTTTTAAACACAAGTAATTCATTCTGTGCCCAATAAGACATCCATGCCATTGCAAAAAAATGCATATGGTAGCACTGATAGAAGGGACAACCAGGGCTGGACATGGTGCTTTTCTACTCTAGCACTCAAAGCACTGTACAATACTTGCCCACTCATTCTCCCTTGGTGGCACAGCTGCCATACAAGATATGACATTGGATATTTTCAAATATGTTTGAACCTGAACCTTAGATTCTTTTATTCCTTGAGACAACAGGGAAGATGTGACATGATGATTCCTGGCCTGCTAAAACTTACTGTGCATCTGCTGTTGACAGCAGGCTTCATAAATGGTTTTTAAAGACTGTTTTTAAACTGAATGATCTATCTTGATATTCTATTGTTGCTGAGGCAGTGAGGCACGCATAGAATCTAATGTAACCCTAACTTCTCCTCCCTGCAGGAAACAAATAAGAATCACATTTCCAAGCTTTATTAGCAACATATCCTCGATAAATGTGTTGTAGTTGCTAGCAATATGGGGAACTCTTTCTCATAAATATCCATAGGTCAACTGAAAACATAGGTAAATATAGGTTAAGATTTTTTTTTAAAAAGGATTGTAGCAAGCTGTATTTATTTCAATCATCAGTCTGGTCAGGCAGGTTTCTAATGGGTTAAGCAGGTAATAAATCCCTTACTGTCACTTCAGAACTGGTGGGGTCGAGGCAGTAGGATAGATTTTTCAGGGTGGGGGCACCAGGGACTTTGGGAGTGAGGACTATTGATAATCAGGACCAGGCCTCCCTGTGCAGAGAGCCAGGCAAGGCCCAAGCCTCAGCGCTGGCCCTGGCAGAGTGATCAGAGACAGCTTTATGTGATTACGGAGGGGGGTGGAGAGATGTTGATTAGGTTGAGGAATGAAGGAAAAGTAAAAGAAAGGACTGAGAAGGAGAGAGGAAGCAGAAAGATGGGCTGCAAACAGAGGGGGAGAGAATGAAGAATATGGGAGGGGAGCAGAGGAACCTGGACAAACAGCTGCATACAGACTATTAATTTCACCACTGGAAAGTTTCCTGGTGATAAGTCAAGTGGAAATGATAAGCTACATTGCACAGCAAATTCCACCTATCTTTCCTTCAGTTCCTTTCTCCAACTCCTATTTGACCAAGTGTCTCACATCCACTGGATTAAATGAGAAAGAATCCTGAGGGCATAGTTTTTCGGTGTGTGTGTGTGTGTGTCTTGTGCATGCTTGTCTGCCTCTCTTGGCAGCACTCCTGCTCATGTCATCCACTGCTCCTACCTGGGAAGGAGACAGACAGGAGGCTTAAACCCCTTTAAAACAGCCGTTAAAACACTGCTGCCTTGATGAGACCATGAACAGCTGTGCCTGTTTTCAGCTGCTTCACTCTCCCATCATCAGGACCAAGTGGAAAAATGGAATCATGGAAGTGGTGTAAAATGGCATTGAGTTAATTCATGTGTCTCTGTGACTTTCACTCGAGTGTTTGAAGGCTGTAGTGCATCAGAGAGTGAGAGAGGTAGTCTGAGCCGAGAGCAGGAGAGACCCTAGGGTTTATGTGGCTGGCATGTAGCAAAGATTCTCTTCTGCTATTCCACAGTGTTATGTTAGGATGTTACACTAATAGTGTGTATGTGTATGTGCATATACTAGAAAGAGATCCAGACTGGGCCCAGCTGCCTTTGCATGCAAATCTGAATGATTAGAAAAAGAGGGAAGAGTTCAAAGGTTGATTTACAAGATGTTACATATTATGAGTTAGATAGCAACAGATTTTACTGCTTTTTTTTTTTTAACTCCCAAATGGATTTTTTCCAGTAGGTTTCTAAGTGATAAAAGTAGGTTGTCGGCAAAGAGCAATGGCCAGCCAACAGTGACATTTTTCAGGTTGTGTCCAAGGTTTAACATAGTTTAAATGCTCTTCTTCTTTTAGTTTAAATGCTCTCTAAGCAGTCCATCATTAGATCCGTAATCATAATAAATGTAGAAAACATTATTTTCCCATTCACAAATACAACAGAACGCACACAACCCTAGAGATATCTTGGAAGAGTGTATCTATCAGTGTGCGTCTGTAATGAGGTACAGTAGCTTTGTTTTTATCTGTCCATAAGCTTTGCGCTCTCTACTTCCTGCCCCATTTTCTTTATCACTCAGCACTTCATAAATAAGTTAGGATGAGTACAAGAAATACTCCTCTGTTTTTAGAGATTACTCCGAAACTGTCCACAGAGGGAAAGGTCGATCATAATGTCTTGCTGACAGTGCAGTTTTGAAAACATGTTCTTTAATTTTGTCTCATCTCATACTTTGATGTCTCATCTTTGCTTTAATTCTTTTCCTTTTTCTTCTTCTCCCTATAGCTGAGCTGAATGTCGAGCTGTCACGCCCCCTGAAAATCAATCCTACACTGGCTAAGCTGGAGCAGGCCAAAGCCTACCTGAAGAAAGTCCTACCAGACCACACTTGGCATACCTCCAGTAAACCAGCGTCTGCTTCCCCCACACCTCATACCTCCCCCATGAAGACAATGCACAGGCCCTTTCCTTCTCGTTTTGACCCCCACCATCAGCACTCAGCTCTGGGTAAAACCAACAGCGTTGGGGCCCTGGCATTGTCCTTTCATAAGGTCTCCCTCCATACTGCCCAGATTGTAGTGGTCATGGAGATGGAGGCTCATCCAAAAAGGCCCAGCGTGACACTATCCATGTCGGGCATGACAGGAAGCCTGAAGATAAAGTCAGGGCCTAGAAAAGAAGGTGAGTAGTTTTTTGCAGGTAAAACACCACATTGAGCTTCTGTAGGTAGCAGCACATGATCAGTGCAAGTAGATACATTTGGTGGCTGAATTAATCTGTAATTGATTGAGCATCAAAGAAGTAAAGTGAAAAACATACAAACAGCCACATTACTTGTCATAGCTCTTCAAACCCACATAGACCCTGTTTTCACCTTTATGTTTAACCACTAATTGTTAAATATTAGTTATAACTGCCAGCTAATAAAAGGCTTTTACTGTATTACCTGCCACCTCGGTTTTACATTGTGATCCTGGAAGTCCAAAAGCAAAGTAGAGCTGGGAGTCACTGTTTTACAGTATAAGACAGCTATAGCCACATACAGTAACTCATGCTTGTATAGCCTTCCTAGTTTGTCTTCTTCACATATCTAAGCCCACCAAATGACACATGCTGCATCACTCCAGAGTAACCAGGCCCTGCACCTTAAATGACTCACTGTTCATTTTTTCATGTTATCTATCATATCATGCTGTATTTCAGGATTTTGCCACTTTGAAACAGGTGGAACTACATTGGAAGCAACTGTAATGACTTCATAGCATTTGGCAGATTTTTTTTGCAAAAGCCAAAACTTTAAAACCTTGTCTGTAGTGTGTCAGTTGTCTACACCTAAGCTCCCCATGTGAACCCCGCAGTCCAGGCCCTTTGAACATAAAGCATTTATTACATATACACAATCCAAAAATGTAGTGGAAAACACACTGGATCTCATTTATCAACCTTTCTTAAGAGCAAATTTGTTCGTAACACTCACTTACGGACAAAGATACTGGCATTCACCAATGTTTTCCTTTCTGGAACTTGTTCTTAGGTAAGAACAGTATCTTCGCACACTCGAGCACATTTGAGGGCTGACGTGTGTGAAATACCTGGTTATTTAGTTTTCTTCAGTTCTACAGTTGTATATAAGATTTAAGTTACAGTAATAGTTTTGGCATTATTAGTAGTTTCTCTATTTTTCATATTTTACTAAACATTATGGTCATTTAAAACAAATGCTGCACTAAAAATTACAGCAAGAAATTTTGTTTTTAAGGTTTTAAAATTAATTTAACTTTTGCAGTGTGATTATTTGTAGCTTAGGAAACACTACTTAAAAATCAAACACGTTTAAGTGCATATCTTTATTTCTAATTTCTGCTAATTAGGGCAGGCGACAGTAGAGCAGTCGTCTCCCAACCAGAAGGTTGAAGGTTCGAATCTCAGTGCCTGCAGTCCATGTTGAAGTGTCCTTAGGCAAGATACTGAACCCCCAAGTTGCCCCCAATGGTTAGAGCCGTCAGTTGAGGAGGTGCCTTAATTTCTTTGAGTGTCTCTCGGATATTTTGGCCAGTGTGTAAGCGTTTGGTTGTCCAGCGCCATATCTGAGATCAGGCTCAGGGCATTTGAAGCTGATGGCACCAGAGAGAGCCATGTATGGCCCCAACGTGCTGGTCCAGCCTGTCCTCCACCCTTCTCCTTATACAGTGTTCACTGAACAAGTAGGAGCATCCCATGTGTCTTTTTAGTTTTATTTTCTATCCAATACTGATGCTACTAAATACAGAAGCTCATTCGTTGTTCTCCACTTCATAACTACTCAGGTTTTTCTTAGGTTTGGACTTTCTTGCTCCACCATCTTTAAACATTTGTTGTAGCATTCCTGTCTTTCTCAACTTCTCTTTGTGTGACGTGTGCACACAGATCTGCAGTCTCATCCCCTTTTATGGGCATTGGCGGCACGTTAATCTATGCTAATTAGGAGCAACTGGCACGTGCTTTAAACTTATGAACACCTGGGATTCATCAATGTAAGAACAGGTGTGAACAATTCTGCGGTTTAAGAACACGTTGATGAATCAGACATAGACAGGACCTTTCTTAAAAACAACCTACAAAGACATTAAAGAAAAAAAAACACTTAGGAAGACGTTGGTGAACGAGACCCAATGTTCTGCTTCATGCCACGATGTTTTGTAACCAAGCAAGTACTGATGTGAACAAACCTTAATTTGCTGTATATACAGCATGCCACACTTTGATTGCAGTCTGTTAGGAATGCAGCTGAAGTGTTATGTTTTGTCATGAACAGGGTGCAAGGGTTAATGAAACAGCAGGTTGTATGAGGAAAAATTAGTATAAATCCATTCTAATACTTGAGTCAGAAGGCATATCCATCCTCTGCATATGAAGGACTGTAGTTTCAGTATTCCAGTGCATAGCACCTCATCACACTTTCCAATCTTTGTTTTAAAATATGTGATGTCCCTGCTTTTTGTTTTGGTTTGGGGGTGGACTTGACAATGTGTCATTCACTCACAATGGGAAAGCTTGTGAACCAAATGGCAGTATTGCTTTCAGTATTATTTGGAATATTACTGTTTTTGCACACGCTAGCAAAGCCGTCATCTGCCAAGAAGGTTTGTCAGTAAACTGTTAAGCAAGTTGTTTGAAGGTTCGTCAGTAAACTGTTAAGCAAGTTGTTTGTGCTAGTCTTGGATCCAGAGTTGTTTTGAGATTGTGTGTGTGTATTTGATTGCAGTGGATATGTGTGTATTAGGGCCTGAGAGAAAAGCTGTTTTCAAGCGCTGATGTCTAAGTGTGTGTGAGCGAGATGTTTGTTTCCATGTTAGAACCAAACCCTGCGTTCATCACCACTGATAATCCAGGAGACATCATAGTGTTTACATTATGACAATCAGAACTGCTAATGCTAATATAAATGAAATGGTTTCCAGTTTTTTTTCTCTGTGCCGCTGGGTGTGAGCTGATGTGCTGTAATAGATGATCAGGGACTTTTGGTTTGTTTTTCAGTTTTTGCTATTTTTGGCATATCTTCCAAATTGGACAACAGATGGAAACAGAAGGATAAAAGGGAGTGAGGAGCTGACATGCCACCTGCAGTAGATAACAAGGAACAAATGGATTCAGAACTTTGAGAGTAGATAGTTTGTACTGTACCTCAGAGCTGTTGAGCAACACCTCCTATGTCAGAGCTGCAGAGGGATGAGGACAGAGCTGGAACTGGGCTTCCTAAGTGCCTGCATCTGTTTTACAGATGTTTTTATATAGGGTTACTTCAGATAAAATGATTGTCGAAAATGTTAATTAAAACCTCAAACAATTTGCACTTTGTTTACTCAAACCTGCATAACTGCATGGTGACACAATTCTCAGTACTGCTGCCCTTCTTTGATTTTCACCAGCTTTTGAGGTTTCATCCATCTTTGATGTGTTGACTTCGATAAACAGAGTTGAAGCTGCATGTGCAATGCAGTGGAAAAAGAAATGGTGTTTAGAGACCAGTGTGCTAATCCCACTCGCTTTCCATGTAAATTACTCGCCTATTTATAGGGATTGCTCTTCTTTTGCACACAGTCATACTTTTCAAGAGATTAGCTAATGGCAGTTCTTTAATTTGTTTACAGTAAACACTGGAAATAGAGATTAATGTTCAAGGAGATGTCTTTCCATGGATATTGTTTTCTACACCATTACCAGGCACCTTTAAAGCTGGTGCTGCTCTTGTGACATTCCATTTGGACCCAAATAAAAACCTTGGAATCAGGACCACTGGTGTTAACTGACATCCAGTGGATCATTCATTCTCAGTTTGGTTCTGAACTCTTTGTTGTTGTGGTCCAGTTTAATTCGGCTCCCCATATATCACATACTGTCTGAGTGCTCTCTGAATACCCTGAGAGGTCTAAGATCCTGTCTGTAGATGTCATTCTAGGCCATCTCTCTGCCTCATCTTGGGGGACATGGAGTTGCACCTGTTGCCAGTGAGGCAGCATGGCAGAAAATGACAACAAAGAGGATATTTCTTTGGTCTGAGAAAGGTATTTTAAAGCAAATGTCAAGTTATACTGCTGAGTAACATGTTTGTCTCACCCAGTTACTTTTCTCTCTCTCTCTCTCTCTCTCTCTCTCTCTCTCTCAATGACTTTGGTACTTTTATAGATATGTCACAACACATATGGCTTTTTTCCCCAGAGGGCTTCTTCACACACTTTCCAGATTTGTTGCCATCAAAAAGAGACAAACTGTCTCCAATTACGCAGACTGATTGCTAGCAACAATAGATTATCTGCACCACCTTCATCACTCACCACCATCCGCACTCTACAGCATGGAAACAGATACCCTGGAATTTTACAAAGATAAAGGTTAGGATTCCCGTTCTGTAAGGTTGAGCATTTGAGCTGCCGCAATAAGTCAGCAAGAATGGCCCCCCTGGGAGACGTTGTAAATGTGAGATGTACGACAAGAGAATGTAGTATTACTTCCGCTTGTAGGTACCACTACTGTTGCTGCTGTTGTTGCTCTGCTGCTTTTCAGTGGCAAGCTGAAAATAATGAGCCAGATCCAGAACAGACCTCAGATGATACCAGTGTATATGGTAAAGTAGAGCAGGAGGGGGAAGAAGAGGAAAGCAGGGAGAGAGGTAGAAGAAGAGAAAAGATGCAGTGACACAAATCTGAGAGGAGAAACATTACGAGTCAAAGAGACTGAGTAGACGGGAGATGCAGTACAAGTTTGAGTTGAACTAGAATAGCAAATCAGGAAAAACAGTGAGAAAGGCAGAAATGAATCAAAGGGAGCCCACAGAGAAAGAAAGGAGATTTAATACGAGACAGAAGATAAAACAGGCAGGACTGTGTGAGCAGTAACAGGGATTTCATCAGTATGTGTCATTACATCCCCCCCACCCCATCCCACCCTGTCTTCATCAGCGTACATCCATAGCCGCAGTGTAGTGAAGACCCTGTCACCCCTACCCCTACATGGAACATCTGGGGTTCTGTACCTGGCCATGGCAGCCCCCGTCTGGCAGGGGACAAGATGGAGAGAGAGGGGATTAGGTTGACAGTGAGGTGTGTTACCAGATCCTGTGTTAATGAAAAGCAAGTGGAAGCCCTACATTCCTCCCCTCCGTCCATGGCTCACCACTCCCCAAGGTAGGGGTGCATTTATAGTTCAATGAAATAAAGGAGGGAGGCAGGCAGGAGAGAGAGAACAGATGTCTTAAGGTCCATGAAACAAGACCCACCTTAATCTCTCAGCTCTCCATCAGGCTGCCCATAGACTGCCCCCGATTTCCTAAGAGTGCACACTTGCACACACACACACCAAGCAGACTCCATAACCAGTTCACACTTTTTCAAATGCATACAACTACATACACACACAAAGCTTTGTCTTTGGCCCTATGTGGTCCCTCTACCTCTTCACAGTGATCTACTCCCACACACTTGTAAAGGAAAACTTCTGTTTGTGGAACAAAGTGAAAACTGCTCATTATTTATTTTGTTCCTTGGAGCAATCTTTGAATTATGATCAAGACAGTGTGTTTACGCTGCTGAAAGAAAGCCACTCTTTTCTATCGATCATAATACTTTAGTTACTATAGTCAGACAGAGGCAGAGCTCAGCAAAGCCAAGCAGAGAGATTTACAGTATATTTGGAAATATGCCCTGATGTGATCTGGCAAGTTAATCTTGTTCAATTTTTTTTTTTACTGCATTAACAACTGAAGCATGTCACAAAACAGACATGGAGGGAGAAAAAAACTGTCCAGCAAGGTATTTGTTACCACACATGGCTGCTGAGATGAGGGTGATTAGCTGTTAGCTGGTCATACAGTGCCTACACAGAATCAGACAACGCAGCCTGCCAGCACAAACCACAGATGCTTACACTATTTATTTTGCACCTGAAACTATCTGCCTCACCTGTTTGTCCATATCCTGCTCAGTGTCACCTTTTTTCAATCCTGACCTGACACTACAGTCAGAGCACTAACAACAAACAAACGGTCCTAATCAGAGGTCATTTAAGGTCATACGGTTCTGCTGTATACTGAAGCTACTTGTTAGCAGCATTATGCTTTATTTATTCCATTGCTGATCATTAACTTGCCAGGCTAATGGAACACCTAGCATTCGAGAAGTCTTACTATGTCTTTCACCCTTCCTGCTGGGCACCGCATGTCCTACTTGTGCCAGACCACACAGACCCATATCACTGGAGCAGCCAGAGACAGAGACATTTCTTATGAAGTTACATTTGAAAATAATCCAAGCCAAACAAAGCCTGAAGCTGTATGAGAGGAGATGTCCTAAACCTGACCTAAATCCTGATAATTTGTCAGGACCCATCAGACTTAGGCTGAGTATGTAACAGAAAAGCATAGAGTGATAATTCCAAGTGTGGGAATAAGGGCTTTCTACCTGTTTACATTTATTGCAGGGTTGAATATTAAGAGACTAACACATACCTGTCATTTGTAATTTGCGTATTTATTGCAGCTGTCATTGAACCCTTCTGTCATCAGCACTTATTACTTTTATAATGATGTGGCTGATGCACAGCTCCTCGCACTGTGCCATGTTAGCCACCAGCCTCCCCTTCTCCAAAACCAGTTCTATAATGGTCTTTTGGTAAGTGAATACTGTGCTTTTGTGGTGAGTAACAGTATATTATTTCTGTTACTCTTACCGTCCCAGATAGTCTTTGGGGTGCGCTGCTAGTTAGGTAATAACTCCTTTAGGTTTCTTCTAATTGATAATAGTATGTCCTGGGGTATAAATCAGCCAGGCAGTGGTCAAATAACAGCTGCCAGGGAGAAACTGATACAGTAAATCAGTCTCCAATCTTATCTAATCTCACCCAAGTGTTTCATTTTAGGAAGATTTGTGTCCACACTACTCCCCACCACCCACTTCGTTCCTTGTATGTCATAGGTTCTGTGTTGTCCTGCAGAGGATGTGCTTGTGTACACTGGTTTACTTTAACAGCATGAGATACAGTATGCAGGTGTTGGTTATTGTGTACAGATCTGTGTGTGAGATCAAAGTTAGTTCTGAATTCAATTTGCCATCATTTCATTTCTGACAAAGTTCCTGTATTGTATCTCCAGTCACCCAAAACCTCTGTTGTATACGTGTTTGTGTTTTTTAATGAGTAGAAATGTGTATGTATGCAGTAATGTGTATGGGGCTTACCCTTTTTGTGTGAACACAGGTTTAAAGGATGGTGTTCCTCCCTAAAGTGACAATGTATCAGCTTCTAGTTGATGCTGTCTGACAGCTTGGAAATGAGTTGAGCCTCCTTGTTTTTATTCCTTCCTATTTCAGTTGTGTCCTTAGACTGGTGTCAATGTTGAGAAAAAGACTAATGTACTTCCAAAGTATTGCTCTGTCTGAAATTACTAGAAGTCACCATATGTACTATAGATGACACCCCTATAGGTACCATTAATCACCATATGTACTAGATGACACCCCTATAGGTACCATTAATTATAGCTAAATGGTGCTATTGAAAATGAATAGAAAATAATTATTATAGTTATAAAGGTATCATATGATTGTATCCTTTAATATTTTTATTCTTTTAACAGTTACAGGGAGCATTCAGGTCCCTTCAGACTGTGTGGTAGATTCAAGTTTGAATTGATAAACTTGTCATTTTTGTCCATAAATCTATGCTTAGTAACCCAGAATGACAAATCGAAAACATGCTTTTAGAACGTCTTGCAAATTTACTAAAACTCATAAACTGAAATCTGTCTTAGAGCGACTTTTGGCTTCTCGGTCACCACCAGGACTCTTCCTTTCCACAGATACTGAGGCCACTGTGTTACTGGGAACACTCAGAGCTTTTGAAATGGTTTTAGACCATTTTTCTGTCTTACCAGTTTTATCACAGAGGTCTACAGAGGTCTTCATGGACTTGATGGCTTGGTATTTGTCCTGATATACAGTACGTTGTGAACTGTTGGACTATATATACACAAGCGTGTGTGTCTTTATAAACTACTGTATGCCATTGTCTATTCAGTTTACCACAGGTGGACTCCAGTCACTTTTTAGACACATTAAAGCAAACAGGATGCACCTGACCACATGTGGCACAACATAGAGTCTGAATACTTTTGTGAATGTGAGTTTCCATTTTTGATTGTTAAAACCCTCTGGAGTTCTTCAGGGACAAATTTGGGTTTTGCATTTTTCTTTTTCAAGCCATTTTGGCTGTGTTGAATGAATGTAGCTCAAATTTGCTACAGGATATTTATTTTTTAAAAACTTAAAAATTGTGGTCTCACTTCCTTAAATTAGCCTAAAATGACAAAACTACAAAAATACTCACACTTTTGATCTTCGGGACAAATTTGTCCCCATTTAAACCCATTAAAAACACTATGTGGTGACCGACCTTCAGGGTGTTGCTGCTGCTGCAGGCCCTTCTCACAGCAAACCAAGGGCAGAAAGCCATGTATTTTCAACTGGACACTTTCAACTTCCAGTTTTTATAGTTGACCAGCAGATAGTGACGTCAGACCATGTTCAATTCCCGCAGCGAAATACTGCCAATTACTACACTTTTCCACTGTTTTTTGTATTAGGATGACTTGCTAATAATGCATGAAAATGATAGTGTGGATCACTACTGATGATATATCAATGCATTTTTGTCTGTGTGTGTGTGACTATACGTGAGTAGGTCTGCGCATGCATGTGCATGCAGACGTATATGTGTGCGCGCGACGTAAAAACAACCAAGTAGTTGTGTGTCGGTCCAACTTCATAAGTGTTTTCCTTTAGAAGGCCACATTCTGTGTTTGATAATAATTCAAGATGAGAAACAAAACACCAAACATGGCTGACTCCTCTCGGCTCCGCTCGGATCTGCACATGCTCACTCCATGCGTTGTGGGTGCATTCATGAGTGTCCGACTTCATAAGTCTTTTGTCTTAGACGGTCACATTCTATAAACGATGTAAGATGAGAAGCCAGAACCCAGACAAATTTGGATTCTCGTTCGAGTTGTGTGTGCAGGTGCACTGCAGCCAAAGGTATAAGTATAAGCAGTAGTGCGGGAGTAGTCTGTGGTATTAGTAGCTGGAAAGATGGCAAAACATTTCAGCGCAAGAGAAACTTGGGATGCAATCATGCAGAGTGAGAGCGAGTTGAGCCGGCCTGGAAATGGCAGAAGTCACACAGGAGGAGCCTCTTGATCGAAAAAGTAGGAGGAGGGCTGGTGACGCCCCACATCAAGTGACAAGTGCACCGCCCCCACTCAGCAGCCGCAAGTGTGGTGACCGACCTGCAGGGTGCTGCTGCTGGCCCTTCTCACAGGAAACCCAAGATCAGAAAGCCATGCTTCTTTTGTAAAGACAAGAGAAAAGCAGGACATGTATGCTGCAAATGTGAGAGGTTCCTGTGCAAGGACCACAGCATGTGGATCTGCAGCCCTTGCTCAGGAGCAGGAGAGTGAGGTGTTAGTGTTCAATATTTAGTGTTCATCTTTGTAAAATAAGTGTTTTCTGGTTCAAACTGATCTTGCATTTGAAATTGTAAAATAAATGTTTTCTGGTTCAAACTGATCTTACATTTGAAATGTATTTTTAGAACACAACAGGGTAATAATATATATTTTTACAGTTGTTTTTGGGAAGTGGGACAAATTTGTCCTGAGGGTAACCTGTGTACAGTGATATTGTAAATCTGCTACTTGTTGGACTTAACCGTCCTGCATGTTCATTTCTGAGGAAGAGTCAAAGTCAGAACAACCTTTAAGATATTTATTACAATGTTAAGGAAAAACAATTCCAGAGCGCTCTGGGTTCCACTGACACACTGCATATAATTAAAAAATGCATCCAAATCTGTGTTGCTACCAACCATTGACCCATCTCAGGGCCTAGTAATAATAATAATCAATTACTGGTTGAAATGTATTTTTTGGAAAATATCTTAGTTTTTTGTTTTTTTCCATAAAGAAACAGTGGAGTTATGTAAACATACTGGCATATAAAGGGTTAAAAATTCCAAATTATATATATATAAATTATACATTTGAAGAAAAAAAAAAAACTTCTAACAACATATTTTCAGTTGTCATTAGAAGTTATTAAGTGTACGTTGATGGACAAAATGGGCATTTTATCAATTTAACATTTAATCCAGAACACAAAGTGTGTAAATGCGTCTGAGCACTTTCTGGATCCACTGTAAGTATCACATTATGTTTGAGACTGTTTTAATTCCATTTTCATATGTCAGGCTTCATTTCATTAGCCTTTCACAAAGCCAGTTTTCTAAAGCCCAAACTCATGAGGGGAAGCCACCTCAAATACTTTCAAAACAGCAGCTGTCCATTTACTCAATTGTCTGTGTGTGAGAGTTATTGTGCAAGACTTTTCCATATGGGACAACTCTATGGTTAGCAGTGGCATACTGTACCATAATGTTCTTCTGTACCTGGGCATACTGTTAATACGCTGTTAAGTAGTACAGTAAGTATTTAATGATTTATGTCTCACTGCTGCACTTGTCCGGGGTCAAAACTTCACAGTGTTGCTTCACTTCCCTTGTTCGCCCCCATTATGAAACATGTCCACCTCTCTTCTTCTAGCTGTCTGCCTGCTGGATTTTTCTTCTTTGTTCTTTTTTTCCCCCACCAGGTATGCAAACACCTCATCCTGCAGTACTTTCCCATCTCTTTTTTTTCCTTAACCTTCCTTCCTCTCCTCCCTGGTAATGGCAGTAGTTCACAGCTCAGCCCCCGTAATGTCTTTGGACTGTCCACTGACACATCTCTGGATCGCTGGATACAAACCTGCATAGCAGTAATACAGTCGTGCAGGGTAAAGGCAGAGATGGAGGGAGGATGGGGAAATGTACCTCTGACTATGATTCAGCCTGGATGGAAGAATGGGGTTGGGGATGAAGAAAGCAAGGGATTCCCCGTCATTTAAATGACACCCAATCAGGGTGATTATTGAGAGTGCTGGCTGCGTCTGCTGGCTTTAGCTCCGGGATGCTGTGGTCAGCTGGGCTGTACAGTACATAAATGACACATGGTGAGACAGGAGGGAATGCTTTGATACACATTATATGCAAATGTGTATGTAGGTGTATTCATTTCCATGTAATTGTACATTCATATGTGTATGTATTCAAGCATTTAGCTTACTTCTCTGTTTGTACTTATGTGTGTCTGTGTCTGCACTTAACACACGTGTGCTTGTCTCCTTTTATACATGTATGTTTGTGAATGAAAGATGATTCAGTTTGGGAATTCCGCTGTGCTGTCTAATAAATCCTAGCCATGAAAATAAAGCTGATGTCCACAGTTCAGTAAGTAGTCTCGAACAGCTCTCTCTGCACCACAACACCAGAAGATATTAGCAAGTAAACTGCCAACTTGTATCAACAGTGTCCTTCCTGAGAGAAATGACTCATCCCTATATACATCTCTCTCTATATCTATTTATCTATATGTATATATATGTGTGTGTGTCTTTTCTTGAACACCCCTTCCTTCCTCCCTCATTGTGTAATTGAGCTCTGATGTTGAATAAGATGTTCCTTCCTTCTGTCAGTGAACCAAGTGTGGAAAGATGTGAGTGCTCTTGTTTGTCATATCTTCATCCAATCATAGATCAATTGCGCTCTCTCACCCTCTGGTTCTGTCCTTGACACTCTCCCTCAGTCCAAGCTTGTCTGTTTGTCTTCTCATTTGTCAGCTCCTCTTGTGCTCCTTTCATGTGCCTTTCCATCTCTCCCTCAGACCTCATATATCCTGCCCTACCCCCAGGTGAACCCCAAGCTCAGAGTAGTCAGTGTTTCCTGAAAGGACTGAGATATAATTAAGGATTTTTCCCAACTAGAAACACCTCTGTCCTCCTGATCAGAACACCATGGACTTGCCCTGCTGTGTTTGTTCAAATGAATCTGGGCTGTCAGACATACACAGTGCTTCATTAACAGTTAAATAACAAAGAAATATTAGGAGATAAATCATCTTTTTTTGTGCACTTGTCAAAGGATAAGCTAGATTTTTGACTATATGCTCATCTTTCCTTTCCTAATGTCACATTATACCATGCAGATGGGCTTTGGTGTGTTTGGAGGTGCCCAGTGTTTACAAAAATTACCTTCTCACTATTATGCTGTATTAGTGGTGGTTTATCTTTATTCTGTTATCCTGTTTAAAGTCCAACATAAAATGATAAGAACTGTAACACACACTGGAACTTTTACTTAGGGACTTAAACAGGCCATTGCCTTCTTTTACCTTCCTAGACATATTGTAGCAGACTGGAGTGAGAATTTCTGGTGCTAAGAGGTGAAATAAAAGCTTTCTTCTTAGAGCATTATTGGTCTTCTAGTGTTGAGGTTTCCTAATGGGCTGCTGCTGTAGCTTTATCTGACCAGGTCAGCCCTCCCTTGTCAGCGAGTAGAAGAAGAGTTTTCAGTCCACTGATTGATGGGCCTGAAAAGACAGGTTCAGGACAGCCTGTGATGACAGTGCCACACCTCTATTTTAATGGGAAGGACAGATCACTTTGTTTTTATGATTTGGGGGCTTTAGCTATTTTTGGTTCTTTCAGGATGAGTAGGTGTTTGATTCCTCTGTCTGGATCCTATCAGGGTTTTCTCACTGTCATCATGTCTGCTAAACCATTCAGCAGCACTGACTTCAAACTGGAATCTATGCAGCTTCCAAATGGAAAGTATGATGCCAAAACACCTGTGTTCAAGGAGACACAAAGCAGACACACTTGTTCATCTTATTAACTGATGGATGCGTTGCATATTTTTAACTTGAGACCCAAATATTGTTAAAATTTGGTCTTTCTGGAAAGCTATAAAGTTTAATTTAAAAAAAATCCTCTCTACAGACCAGTCCTTAATTTTTCATCAGTCACTGGACTGTTCATTAGGAAACATATAGGCAAAGATGTGGACATACACACATAATTGTTAGAGGAAAAACTATGCAAATTCAAATCATGTCAGATGAGCACATGAGTTTTGAGGCAAGTGATGTGGTAAATGTAATTCTACTGAATGATCTGTTGCTTTGGCATTACAGTGCCAGACCGTTATAAAAGAGCTTTGTAAAATCAGAGGCAAGCATGTGTGCTACTAAATTTTAATGTATTCATTTTAGTTGTTTAGGCATTTTAGTTTCAGAGTTTCATGGTTGCACGTGTATTAAAGAACTGTGGTAGTTTTTATATAATTGAAGGCAACAATATTTTGCACTGAAACAGCAACTGATTTAGAATATTTTTCCCATCTACCATTTACCTTCTGTTTTTTCTCCCATTTACCTAGATGCAGTTCAGGCTGCCTCTGTGCTGCTGGAGCTGCAAGATGTGTTGGTGAGAACAGGGCTGAAGGACCGACACCGTCTTCTGCTGGGGCCATTCTCCTGCAGCACCTCCCTGGAGGCTCGGTTTTGTCGGCACAGTGGCAGCCCTGGACCTGAGCCTGGCTCCCCTAAACTGCTGTTGGACTTGAAGGGAGGACTGCTACAGGTTTGCCCATGCAATCACTTCAGATTTATTACCCAGTGCAGCTACATTTTTTACAGGTCAGTGTCTGATCAGCACCTCTGCACCTGGTTGGAATTGAGTGTCTTGCTCAAGGACACTTCAATGGAGAGCTTGAATGAGGCCCTTCCAGGGTAAAGAGCAGCCTCTAATCATGAGACGGTGCGGTTGACCGCTAAGACGTCACCTCAGCTTGAGTGCCTTTAGACACAGCTCATCACAGCCTTAACACTCCACTTAAATCTGCTGTCCGTCATGGCTTCTGTCCTCTTTGTAACTGAAGTGACGACAGAGGAATTGCAAGATGTACTTCCACTGTACTGTATATTAGAGTCACATCTGCTAGATACTGTAAGTGGTGGAATATTATATGGCTATTTGTAGAGGGGTTGTATCTGATTGTGCCTATTTTTCCTGTGAGAAGTTACATACTGTCCACACTGAAAAGTCCCTTTTCAATGTGACTAACTGAAGGCATTATTACTAATGTATTATTCCGTATTACTTCATCGGGGGGAACCCCCTCACCCTGCTTCCTTTAATGCATTTATTGCGTGCCCATCAACAGAGATCCATCATTTGCAATTCAACATTTAATACATAATCATACAATTCCTTTTGCAAATTTTGGTGCTTGTGGCGTTTTAATCAAGTGCTGTATAAAACCACCGGAATTCCTTCCGATTCCTTTTTCTCATGCTGTCTTTCCAAAAACTTCAAAAAAATCCCCAAATGTTCCTGTTTTTAGAGTTTAGTCATAACCCACCCTTGCAGGCTAGTGAGTAGCATGCACACAGGCAGGCAGCTCCATGTGTGAAGAGTTTTTGACTCAGAGATTCCTGGTTCTTAGTCCAAACCCCAGGCAGACCCACTCTGATGGAGCATGGGAAGGGAAATGCTGCGGGTAAGCAAGGACGATGTAAGTTTATGTTGGGTAATGTTTGTAAGGATGTGGAGGGGTGATGATGAGGGTAACTCTGCCTGCCTCTCTTCCTGTTTTGGAAAAAGTTTTATAAATGTTGACACAGGTATTGATGCATCAGCTGTGTCACTATTTAGTTTTATTTTCGATACTCGCCATCATCTCTCTTTTTCTTCAGTTTTTACATCATTCTCTGTCTTGGCCTCCATGTTTTCCTCTGTCTCCTCTCATTCCTTATCCCACACTCTTTACTTGCCATTCTACCCCATCCATCTTACTCTTTTCTTTTTTCTGTCTTGATAGGTCTTTTGGGGCCAAGAACATCTGAACTGCCTGAATCTGGTCGAGGAGCACCTACGGGCATACCTTCACCTTGAGAAAGGGGATTCAGCTGATATTTTTTCAAAGGGCAAGCCCTGCCACACCCAGCCGCCTCCCTCCCCAGGCTCGCTTTCTCCTCGGACAGAACACAGCTCAGATGACTTGCGCACAGGGCATTTTCAGTACCTCCAGTACTCAGGTGAATGTTTACACAGTGCATGCAGAGATGACGTGTAGCTCATAGTGTGTGTACAGTATCTATGCCAAACCTGTATGTAGGTAAATCAAAGATTGACTGCCAGTGATGTTTGCTTTGTTGGCTACAAACAGACAAAACTACTGTACTTTTTAAAGGAATTTTTCCAAGTCTCAATGTAAAATGATATGTGGACATATATTCCTACTTATTTCTTGACACAGTTTTCAAAATGGACAGGACAATCGTAAGCACTGGTCCCTCAGTCTATAGAATGAAAAATAAAAATAGTCCATCACATGACCATCTCATGTAACTGAGTCGGGCAAACTAAAAAAGAACCTTTGTGACAAAGTGAGATGTCACTTAAGATACACATCGGCTTAAATCAAAGTTAGATCAAAGCCCTCTGTGGTTTCGTCGGACATGTCTGCCTGGTTCCACTCTGAGTAACATGCTGTTTATTCCCCCTCTTTGTGCTTTGTGTGTGCTATCCTCTGTGTGCACACACATTATATACAGAGGATCAAACTTCTCTCTGGCTGTAGACCAGCCGTCCACTCTGTCAGCTGTGGTTGAGTCTTTGTTTGTTGCACCGTTCCATTGGTCTTTGATGCATTTAATATGCTGGCTGAAGCAGGAGAATGTACAGTAGTGAACCAGCATAGAGACGACAATCTGTCTGCAACATGTTGTCATCAGCCTGGGACAACCAGGCCCCAATGTACAGAGAACAGCGAGTGGCTGGTCAGAGGAGCAGATGAACAACGGATGGAGAGAAGGGCAGGAGGACTCTGTCTCTGCCGCTCACTTTCTCCAGGTTCAAGCAAATGCAAATGAAAGCAAAACCTCATGAATGTGTGTGTGTGTGTGTTTGTTTTGTTTTCATCCCCCCTTTTTTCAAGGGGACAATACGCTGTCCACCTTGGAGTGGACCTGCCCCTTAAAAAGTATTTCCTGTTAAGAGTCTCAATGTTTGAACCTCCAGGGGCCAAACAAAACAGCAGTTTTCTGCTTTACTTTTTTTTCCAAAGGACTTGAATCCTAAACAGCAGCCTCAACTTAAGTCAAACACCACTCAGAAGTATAGATCCAGTGGTATCCAGCTGCTGCAGGTAGAAGGCATGGTTAAGTCAGTGGTTGTTTACTCAGTTACTCAAACTATTTTGTTTACACATATAGACATTCTGTAAGCATGGACACATCCACTGTGCTCCTTTAAGAGATATATCTTGAGGCTATAGCCGCAGTAGAAAAAAAAACATAAAAACATCACTGAATCAAAGATGTATGCAGGTCAAATAAAGTTCTTATTGTCTTATCCCTCCCACCATATGTTTCCCTTCTTTTGTTTTTACATGTTCCTATAAAGCACAGTGTAAGCTTTGCTTATTGTTGGCTGTGAATGATTCTTTCCTTGCAGCGACCCAGAGGTTGCCAGGACCCAATGAGGTGGTGTTCTGCAGTGAGACAGATGACCACCCAGGTGCAATGCTGTGGAGATACCCTGAACCCCGCGTTCTTACCTTTGTCAGGATAACTCCTGTCCCTTTCAACACCACAGAGGACCCTGAGATCAGCATGGCTGACCTAGGGGATGTCCTGCAGGTACAAATGTATACATGTACTGTATATGTTGATTAGAAGAAATGTTAACATGTTTTACTCCCAGTACAAACCACAGCCAGTGGTAAAGTAAAGAGCAGATATATGTTAAACATCCAGCGCTTTTAGCAGGGTATGTAGTCGTCTGCTACTAGGAAAAGGGTAAGAGAGGTGGAAAATGAGAAGAGAAGCCACACATCTCACTCAGTGCTCCCTACTTAACATCACCTGCAATCAAAGAGAAATAAACTGTCTTAGAGCTGGGCTGCATGCCATTATAATTCCCATACCATGAGTCATGAGAACTCCCATACCCTGCGTATTATTGAATGACAGCACACCCCTGCTGTCCCTCCAAACATGTAATACATGGTCTGACAGCTGTGGAAGTCATTTTGCACACTCTGGTGTCAATAGCCAGGTGTCTCCAGCCCCAGATGAGGTTATGTTTTGGCAGGCTGCAGCAGCTACTGAGTCTTTAGGGCCTCGCTGGGGGACTGGACATCCCACTTTTCCTCCTATCACTCATCTTTCCCCTGTTTGTCTCCCTCCTTGCTGTCCAGCTTATCATCCTTGAAGGCAAGCTCAGTTCCAGTTTGCACTGTTTCGCATCCTCCTCCATATTTGTTCCCTATTCCTACAGCAAAAATATTTTTGGATTAAACTGACACTGTCACGATATAACTCGGTCTTTTTTTTATTTTTTTTATGAAATCTCTGGTAATGTGCAAATCCTTTTTTTGTGTCTACTAAGCTAAAACTATCATAAAATGTGATACAAGGAGAGGTCAAACATATGCAGTAATAAAATCAACTGGTGTAATGCATTCACATGCATAATTACAATAACTGGTAAGTGTTACTTCACTGGTATCACATTATATTTAGTATAACAAAGTCAATCCCAACAGAGTTTTGTAAAACATGACTCCTTCCTAATAAAGTAAAGTATTTATCACACATTAATGTTATATCTCATGTTATTATGTTATTCTGAAATTATAGATCATTTCTTCGAACCTTTTAATCAAATTTGTTTTAACTTTAAGGTCAGGTTATCTTCCCTGTTCCTTGTCCTTCTGCTTTGTTACTTCATCTGCAGCACAAGTTTCTCATCATTCCATATACTCCCTTTATCTCCCAGATTCTTTCCTGGACTCCCACAATCATTTCACCTACAGTACAGATGTTTTCTGCAGTCTGTTTATGTGCGCTGCCCCAGGAGAGGCAAGACAAGGTTCTGCAGATGTCTGACTTCCCAGCGAGGCCCCACAGCTGTAAAGTCTGTAATGAGCAAAACTCCAAAGCCTCTAGCTGATTGGCCACATATTGAGTTACAGTAGAGAACAGAGAGAGCTGACGTGCGTGTGTGTGTGTGTGTGTGTGTGGTGGTGGTGGTGGGGGGTGGAGAAAGAGGTGGTGATAGACAGTGTTGGGATAGGTGAGGGTAGTTAATGGGAGTAGATTGACAGGAAGGAAGAGAGGAACAGAGGCTTCTGTTACAGGATCTGTGTGAAAATACAGTTTATCTAGTAAAGGGGGGAGGGACAGATGAAACCATACTTTTAAGTTCTATCTATATGTGTGTGTGTGTGTGTGTGTGTGTGTGTGTGTCATATTCTTATGTATGTGTTACACAGCGGGAGGCCAGCGGCTGATGAACATGTGGTTTCTACTTCTCCCATTCCTCCTGTCATCTGGCACAGTCTATTCTGACAAGTCTGTTAAAAGGAGTCAGATGATGAGACTTCCACAGGGGAAGTGGTGAAAAGAGGAGGCACCAAACACCCAGCTATTACTGCAACTACTTCATGTGGGGATGAGATGCAGTGGGTGACTTCAGACTCAGTCTGAAGACAAAAGTCGTTTTCAAGGATTTAAATGGGTGCAGTTGTTACTGACAACTAAGAAAACTGTCATAAGAGTTGTGCAGCATTAATTAACATCTATTTCAAAGAAAATACAAGTTGTACTAATAGAAACCACTGACTGTTGGTCCATCAAAAATGCCTCCTAATTCTGCTGCTTGTGTTTCTGTAACATCATGGGTACATGATGGCCATAATGGGAGCTGAACCAGTTGGAATGTTTCACAAACGCATCATTGGTAACATTCATGAAAATCATCACTTACAGCGTGTGTATGTTAAGCTGATTTACATCCGTTGTTAAAAGCTACTCGGATGCATTTTGTCAGCTCTCCTAAAACCAGATTTCTTCAAAGAAGTGTTTTTAAACTAATTATTAGACATGGGAGCTGTGCACTGATATGTTGGCCAGTCTTACCTTCCTCATATTTCTGTCCAAACAGTCACGTGGCATTAAGCTTAGTTGTGTGTGAGGCAAGGCTTTGGATTCATGGGGATTATTTTAACTGGAACTCTTGATCATTGGCCAAAGTCATTGCAATCCCAGATTTAATTGATTTCAGCCTCTGTGAGACAATGATTATGCTTTGGGTTCACAGAGACTTCAGAAGTCTCATTTAATTCTTTTTTCCTCCCAAGGCCAGAAGAAAGTCCTGCTACAGAGAACGGAAATGCAGTCTTAAAAATAAAAAAAAACAGTAATGGTTCCAAAGGAATTTCAATTACTTTACATCAAGGCTGTGCAGAAACAGAGAGAGAGCAGTAAGGAGAGAAAAGGCAGTCATAATTTCTCAGGCCTCTAAAATTACCATGTGGCCACATGGAGATGGAGGCTGATAGATTTTGAGAAAAGGAAAATGAGACATAAGGAAAGAGGGATATTAGGTATTAAGCTGCCTTGTCATTCTTCACTCTCATTTAGGCAGTAATGTTTTTCCAGTTTCAGGCTGTTTACCATCAGGTGGAGGGTGAAAAAGATTGCAGATGGACAAAATAAATGTGGAGTTTCTCTACATTTTCCCCTTGTCATTCTGTTCTTCCTACCCACCTCTCTCTTCTCTCTCCTTTTGTTACACCCCCCCCCTCTTTCTTTCGTTTGCCCCCTCTCTTCAGCATTGTGCACAGAATAGATGAAGGTGGGGTTGTTGGGGTCGTTCTTGCTCTGAGCCGCGCTGCTCCCTCGTCCCCAGAGTAGATCATATTAACATTTTATAAAATCAAGATTTCCTGCATTTAAATAGTTGTGGTTTCCCAAATGGTTCCAGTATCTCGGAGGGGGGATTCAAACCTCCTTCCATTACTCAAAGTCAAGCTGCTGCCTGCGCTGTTTTTACATACAGTAGAGCAGGAGCGTCAGAATGATGGGGGGGCAGCTGAAAAGTGACAGATCCTGAGGCATGCGCAGGCTTCCACCTGTAGAGTGCTCAAATGATGCGGGGATAGAAGGAGAGAGTAAGGTGACTCATTCTCACCTTCCCACCACCATGTGTTCCAGCTCTCTGAATCATGAGCAGGTGTCCTTGTTGCTCTTTTTCCATCCCTCTCATTTGTCTTCCCCTTCCTCTGCCTCTCTGTGGGGTTCTGAAGCCTGAGAAACTGGGAGTAAACACAGGAGCTATGATTCAGCCAGACCGCAGCTCAAGGGAGCAGAAGGAAGAGATAGAGTATGTTGAAGTAGAGAGCAACAGCATGAGTCTCAGCACGTTGTAAAACAAATGCAACACATTTGCCTTTTACCCACACTGGCTTTTCTCAATATGCAAATGTTTAAATTCGGTCATCCACTTGCTTTTTGATGCAGTTGCCCAAACGCTCTTGACTTTTTCAGACAAACATCACACCATCTGCTGGCCGGCTGTTGCTTTCGTGCATGGCACTGTGAAATAACCTTCCATGTTGCATCCTGGCCCTGCTTGCCTGCGACTAATATCATAAAAGCCCTGTGGCCTGAGATGAACCAGCAACCTTCAGCTGTAACCACCACCACAGCTGTTGTATCTGTCATTGTTGTTGTTATGAGAAACACAGGTCCACCATCAGCTTCACATCCAGAGCACACCCCTTGTTAGTGATGCATACAGTTTCTCCAGTTAGTAGAAATATGCCACCTTTTGTAGCGAGTGAAAATCAGAAGGGACTCAGTGAGCTATTTCCCTTCAGAGCGACACACTGAACCAGAAAGAGCAAGAGTGTATTTGGGCCAAGATAACTATTATTTTAGCAGGACAGAGCTCAGGCAGAACTGCCTTAGTCACAGCTAATGCACTATAAAAATAAAAAACTGTCCATGTGGCTAATTTGATCTGGAGTTCTTACACCTCATTCATCAAAACTCCAGTCCACCTTCAAAAAAAAAAGTAGAGCGCGAAGATCCCAGCATGGGCTTATTGTTGATTATCCATGCTGATTATTGCTAACATATATTAGCCCACCTGAGACAGCATAGCAGGAGTCATTTTCAGAACAATTTTCATTACATCTCCTGAGTAAACATTTTCTTCAGCCGATGTCAATTCAATTTTTCTGCTGGCTGATAAGAAGTAGCTAGCAGTGGAATTTTTAGACATATAGGCATCAGTGAAATAACAGAAGACCTAATAGCAATGTTGATATTGTTAATAAAAGTAATGGCAGACAAGACTGTGGATGTCAGCAGCCACAGCCTCAGAGGGAGCTCAGGGAGTCTTCAGTTGCAGAGACAAATTTGAACTGAGCGGGAAGCACACCTGGGTAGATCATGGATATTGAAATCATTTGGTTTAGTTTGCCTGCCTTTTTAGAAACTCTGATTGGACATTTAATCCCAGAAAAGTAAATCTGTGCAGAATAGTAGTTTGGCAGAAACAGAGGTGGGTGACAGGGATTGAAATCAGGTCTACTCAGTGTTGCCAGTGTTGCCAGTGCTCTCAGATGTGCAGTAAATACAGTAAATATTTGTAAATAGTTCTGAATTTTTTAATGTCTTGGAAAGCCCTCATCTTCACTACCCAGGCATTTGAACCACTTCCAAGATCAAACCTTGACTCAGAATTTAAGATAACATTTAAGATATCTCTGTGGCTGATATTTTTCCCTGACGTCTAGCTGCCAGGGCCACTCTGAAGAAAACACAGATTGGACCTGTCCAGCCAGCAGAATGTCAGCTATCCAGGGTTACATATTGTTTATCAGATAAGGTACACACACGCAGTCAAGCAGTGGAAACTGACACTGCCTAGACTGTATCATGCACATACATACATTCGCACACCTGTGTATACACATATCTATGATTATCTCTCATACTCTATGTGCAGCTCTACAGTCATAATGCATATACACAATACATTTGACATGTATAGAGGTCCTTCTCATTCCAAAACCCAGGCCAGACATCCAACTCAACATAGTTAGAGCATTTCTTTCTTTATTTTTTCATCTTCCATCATCCCTGCAACATTTTTGAACTGGTTATTGATTTTAACTCTCCTCTCCTCCGAGGCCAGGACTGGAGGTCAAAGGGAACTTCATGCAAAATCAACCATGCAAATGTATTCCACTGTATGTCACATTTTCTTTTCTGTATGCCGTTATGTTACAGAATATCACAGGTGGAAAAAAAACAGCCTCTGTGTTTTAGCAGTGCAGTTCTGGGAATTGGAATTGAAGATTCAGTGAGTTTCTTCCTCACTGGCTCAGCATTGAGGTTGTGGGTGCACAACTCTGTCAGGTACAATTATGAGAATCTGATTCCAGGAAAACCTGTGCGGCACTTCATGCATGATGTAAACCACAGTTACCTCATCTGTTCCTCTCTAACAATGCAACCTCACACATACGAATGTATGAACCCATTTGTGCACATATGCACATACACCAACTTGTTGACAATTCCATCAGTCTGGTAATTGTATAGGGGGCTCATTACTCCTGGTTAGTTAACTGTTGGTTTGTCACAGATACATGTGCGCAGACATGTGCACTTCCTCATCCATACAGTATATACCACACACACCTGGCATCGTTCAGGTGTGCTCTAAGAGCACCCTGCCACTACTGATCCATCAGTAGCAGAGTCGTGCAGGTGGCCAGAGGAACCTAAGAACCTGGATTAGTTTACGTAGGAGCACCGGGCACATTTATGCTAATTTTGGTTCCATGTGACAAGAATGAATGGAGCCCTACCAGTGAGTGCTCTCACTGGTAGGGCTCACATTGTTATTCAGTGTGAGAAACCGCTCCAGGACTTCAATGTCAATCGCTGTCTTGTAGGATACAGTTGCTCTGTAGGTTTAGTTATGCTGTGGTCATGCGGTGTAGTTCTAGTGTTGGTGGTCTGTGGTCAGTGTGTTGTCATTTTTTCCAACTAGATGCAAAATTAAAGTTTGCTTTGTCTGAAGTGAGTAAAACTCATGGCTGTAACACAGATAACATTACAATCACTTGCTCGTTTCTTCTGCAAGGTGGGGATTAGCCTTCTGTCTTTAAAGGGTCAATAAAGATCACTTGATGATTCGCAGGCCACTGCAGTTGATTTACGCTTTGTGTGACTAGGGGCTTAACAGAACTGAACAACTACTCGTGTATTAACAAAGCCTTACAGTAATCCTGCAGTAATGTTATGCTGAGGGAGTTACAATAGTCTCTTTGTTTGGACTGGAGCCTTTGCTTTAAGTGATGGCCACCTGAGGAATACAGTGGTAAGATATCCAATAGTGTCCATTTGCAGATGAGACTGCATTATATGGGGAATATAAATACTCTCAATAAAATGTGTCATCAGATGGAGCAAAGCCACCAGTTAAAGAGAGGATTATCTGTGGGATCCACTGGTAGAACACAGCATTAGTTCTACTACAAAACCATACATACTGTAAATGGGTCCTCTGACATGATGAGCATTCAGATATATTTGACAACGATTTGAGTTTTAGCATACAAAAGGGGCTGGACCATATGGCCTAAAATATTATCACAGTATAGGTTTTTTTCTACACATTGTGTGTGTATCTCAGGGATACACACACACAGTGTGTAGAAAAACTGATGGTTACCTCTGTGACCTGAACGTGTTCTTAGACATGAGGAAACAAACTGGGACCACATTTTATCCAGCTTTAAAAATCCAAACCACTTCCAAATCAGTGATGTTTTATGGCCTCTCTTCGCCACAGTGTCACCATCTTCCGCAGGCGTCTGGTTGCTCATTTGTATGTTTTCAGCAGCATGTGTGTTTTTTATTTTTTAGGCTCTACATGTGTTTGCTACATGTGCAGTACTCAGCAGTTCATCTTCGTTATGCTGGAATTCTTTTTTATTGCAGTAAATACCAAGACCATTTGATTGCCCAGCCCTATTATGAGATCATCATGAAAAACATGGCCTCACATTTCCTCCAAGCTCCAAGTGATCTGTGATCACTACACTGTGTTCTGTATTAAATGGTTTTCAGCTCTGCTAGCTGGCTGTAAAGAGGGAGAAGTGAAACAAGGATGGTAGACCCTCACGCTCAAGTGATCCCATATTCTACATGTACTGTAAATGCTAGAAGTCATTATTGACTAGTGAGCTTAGTTGTGTATTCTAGATGAGAGAGGAGGGGGTTTGTTTAACCCGCAGAGATTTATTGAGCTTTTCCAAGGACTTGCAACAGTTAATTATCTGTCCCAGTGCTGCCTGTACAAGAATGAAGCTACCACGCCTGTGTAACTCTCTGCTGTTTGTCAGTTAAAATGCTTTGTAGTAACAGCGTGAGGTATTCTACTTTTTAAAGAATAAAAAATACAAAACATCCTTTTAAATGTTTTTATTACACTACTTTTATACAGTTTTAACCTTTATTAATGTTTTTTTCTCATTTTATTTTAACAGCATCTATTTTTGTAGTTTATGAGTTTGTTTGTTTTTTTATTATGCTGATCCCCAAAAGGGATCGGCCACAAAGTGTCAGTATCTTTCTCAAGGACACAGCAGAGCATTCAGTTAAGGTTGGTAATTACTATGTGATGCTGGCGATCTTAAGAGGAGTTGAGAGAATGTATAAAAAAAAATCTAAATAAGACACATACTTTGGGGTTACATATGTAAGCTGTTTTCTGTGTCTTTCCTTCCAGTTGCCGTGCAGCCTGGAATACTGGGATGAGCTCCAGCAGGCCTTTGTTTCATATCAGGAGTTCAGCCTATCAGAGAGCCGTGCCTGCCAGCTGCAGCTGCCCAGCCTCAGCCTCATCAACCAGCAGAAGGAGTTCCTGGCCTCAGACCTGTGGAGGATAGTACTCAATAGTAACGGAGAGGGTGGAGATGAGCAGAGGTGAGGGGATATTACCCTGTGGTGTTTCCTTGTGCTGGTGTCTGTAGGTAGGAATCTGTACACCTCAGCTTATATATGAGAAAGCATGTGTGTGTGGATCTACAGTACATGTGGAATCCAGTGTGAGGGAATGCAGAGCGAGAGTGCACCCAGACCGCTGAGCACAAAGAGCTAGCAATGTGTCCCTTGCCTCACATCTGGTGTGCAGGAGCAGGGAGCGGGCTTGGAAGGCATTCAGATCAGCCTAATGAGATTTCCCAGCACACCAAGTGCCTGTCAGGGCCCATCCGGATTCCTTCCTGCTTACCTTGAGTGTATCTAATCGAGGGGAAGCTCACGGGAAACAGGAGGAGTAAAGCCCCCTTTGGGGTGGCTCTTACGTTCCTAGGCCTGGCCTGGCCTGGCCTGGGTTGGGCTGGGTTGAGTTGGGATGGGTTGGGTTAGGCTAGGCCTGCCAAGCACCATAACACCTCAAAGAGCCTGTTTTTACTCCTTTACTACCACCACTCCCTCTCTCCAGCTCTCTTATGCCACACCCAGCCCTTCTGTTACATCTTCTGTGCTTTTACCCGTTTTTCATTTCTTTGTCTTTTTGCCATTCCTTCCTCATCTTAATTTACTTTCTCTCTTCATTTTTACTTCCTTTTTTGACTTAAAAAACTTTCAGTGGAATAGAATTGCCAATCCCGCATTTTGTGTGGCTTAGGGAGCTCCAGAGGAGCAGAGAGTGAGGAATAAGAAAAAATATGTAAGAGAAGAAACAGAGAAAGAAAACTCTGCAGCACCAAATACAGTGTAATGCAAAATATACATCTGTGTTTCATTACAATCATACTCCAAACACTACTTTTCCTTTATGTTTAAATTATTTGTCTTTTTTGATCAAAATTGATTCCCCTTTCTGTACTCCCTTGTTTCATCTGCCTTGCTTTAGTTTCCACCAGAAAAATAACTTGGCTGCCTTGCCAACTGGAAGTAATGAAAATTGTCAACATATGATGCTTATCTTTTTAAGGAGCACCCTGCTGCATGACCGTTTTTCAGGTCTTGAGCATTTCCTGCTGGAGTTTTTATGGTGGATCATGGTAGCAGCAAATTACAGAGCAAATGGTCATTCACTTCAATTACCTTCCATTCAACATCATCAGCCATGACACGCAATTAATGTCCATGGAGAGGTTCTCCTGGAAACTGTGACAATAATAATGTAACCAAACTCACTGCCTCGGACAGCAGGGAGGCCCTCTTTGCATTGCTGTCTCTTTTCCTTTTCTTTTTTATGTATAATTGTGGCATTTGTCTCACTATAGTTTTCTGATGAGGATGTCACCACTTTTGTAACTTGACTGGCAAGAGACAGAAGCATTCAGCTACAAATAGAATCAGATTATTTTAATGAAGGAATAGAATTTTTGTGGCCATTACTGCACAGCTGTACTGATGCCTTTGATATTGCAAAACAAAGCTTGATTGAAAATCAATAACTATCACTGATTTTATGTATTGAAGTAAATCATTTTAAAGACTTTTTTAGCATTTTCTCACAGTCACAAATACATCAGCTGTCTGTCCTCTTCCCCTCCAGTCTGGATAGCGAGTGTGGGTCCCAGCTACCCTTCGATCAGTTGGTATCTCCCATGGCATTGGCAGCCTGCACCCGTGTGGACTCCTGCTTTGCACCGTGGTTTGTGCCCTCCCTGGGTGTGTCCCTACAACTAGCACAGCTGGAAGTTCATCTCTGCCACCATCTAGAACAGCTGGGTACAGGTAGGATACAGTAAACACATTCACAAAGTCTCTTGTGAGTTTGAAGTTTATTAAAGTTTTTAAAAGGAGATATAGCCTAGCTCTTAGATAAATTGGCTTCAGGTTTTGTTTTTATTTTACGGTTGAGGGGAAGTTCTGCCTCCTTCTTCCTATAATATTTTGGTTGGTCATGGTAACAGCAAATTACAGAAAGAAAATGCATGCAGCATCCTCACATTCTGCATCATCAAAAGCAGTTCATGGTGAAGTTCACCTGGAAACTGTGACTATAATTGTCCACCTTAAAATGATAATATACCCAAAATAATATGTCTCACCCCTTCAGTTCCACCTCGACAGCTTCGTCCCTTCCTGTCAGACAGGAAATTACCTCAAGAACAGGAGTTTACGGTGATTGGTGCTCGTGAGCCGAGGGTCTTCTTGCGTCAGTGGAGCACTGGACCACGTCACTGTCAGGAGTTTAGCTTTTCCACCCAGTTAGACTGCAAGCTTCTGGAATACCAAAACCTAACGCACCTTCAGCTCCTCCAGCCTTGTCTACTACAGGTAGAGTTCAGCTGTTTATCCTGGTTTTATGACTGTGCACTGATCAGAAAATGTGGAAAGAAGTTAATTCAGAGTATGATTTCCTTTGCATTCCAGGGTCAGGCTGCAGCCACCTGCTGCCCCCAGAACACCACATTGGATGTGAATGTGTTTGTGGACCCAGTGTTCCTCAATATCAGCCAGTATGCCATCCACACTGTGGACACTGCCCTTCACAGCTGGCAACAGGTGACAGAAAGTTCAAGCTACTGCCACACATTTTGCATTGAGCCACATTCTATAGAATACTGTACAATAAAGTGTAATCTCCATGAGCTGACATGCAGAAATGAGGCTAATGATAGATTATTGATATTGCATTCAGAGCTCTGGTGTAATGTACCATGTTAGTTCCCGAGGGCTGAAGTTTCCTCCAGGCAACTTTTCACTGCTGCGTGAGAAAGTGCATTTGAAGTGTCCAGAGTGAGCAGTGATACTTCACAAGTTAGGTTGTAAAGGACTGGAAGATGACTTATTGACTTGTACATTTAAATTTTGGGATGCACTCAGAGATGTAAGGTGACAAGGGATTTGCCCTGTTGTTTGCTCACTAGCATTTTTATATAGTCTTATTTGGAGCCAGGGGATAGTAAATCTGTAAAGGAAATCATTAGAAATATATGTGCATATAGGGACTATGCAGAAAGATGGTCTTTCGTCCCAGATGATGTGTCAGCTAAACAAACTCACAACAACAGGGATTTTATGAGAATGATTTTGGTTGTATGCCAGTGTAATGCAGGATAGAACTGCCTTTCAGTGTGCTGTAAACTCTGACTAAGAGGCTCAAATGTGTCTGTTCTTGGGCTTCTGTGGTCCTCGTCATCTCTGTTCTCAGCTCTCAGCACTGTCTCTGGTAGCCAGGATCTTGGTGTGTGAAGTGATGCCCGTGAAAATATGGTAAAGCTTGAGTGGCGACACCTGCCAAGACTTCATCTGGCCCCAGTCCTCCACCCACTTGTGTACTGCACATGCACACAGACTCATGCACACAAACACACTGGGCTCTGTGGCTTTGCATGCCCTATCATGGCCCTGCTCAGCTTAGCTGTGGCTGTGCTGATTCATATACTGGCCTCTTGAAACCTCGGGTGCTCTCATGGTTTTACATGCATGCAGACTCTCACTGCCAGGTGAGAGAAAATATTGTAATATATGTGTTTTTGTAGCAACAGCTGTGGTCTCACACTGTACCTGTGGAAAATAAAGTTAAGCAATCTGTATAGGAAAGCTACTATAAAATGACTGTTCTGGCCAGCAGTTTAATACTTTTGTTTTCACCAAGTGCCATCTCTGACTCATCAAAAGCTCTTAATCGACCATGCTGGATGATGGGTCATATTTGACCCTTGGCTCCATCATTGCATGATTTAGCTCAAGCCAGTGAATGTTCACTGATTCTGCTGGTTAATGTAACCATAAAAAAAG
>NW_018127961.1:628998-645721 GCF_001952655.1 Monopterus albus
GCGTCGTGTTGCAGCCGTACTGAAGTCGTACTGAAGCCGTTTGCACATGTTATCCATTACCTAACATGCCAAATATGATTAGTTAGGTTATTAGTTGTTGATATGTTTGGCTTTTGTAATGCCATCGTTGTCAAGTGTCTTGAGACCCAAAATGTGAGGCATACAATGCGAACACACACAGAATGCCATTCTTCACTACACTGCAGCATCGTGACTTGTAGGAGAGACATACTCGCACTGAAACACTAACCATGGAGGGTGCATTTACATGTTCACTGGTATGGGATTGATTGAAAATGATTAAGTCAGCTGTATTGTCTTGATTGGTCTAAACAGCAGCAGCCTTGTTCAGCTAACTGGTTCCAAACCTTTTATCTACCTCCAGCCTTCATCACTCTGCTGAACACAAAGGAAGAACACCATAATCATAAGGCAAATGTGGTACATGTGGATGTGGTAGTTTTGGAGTAAGGGTGAGAGAGAGGTCAAGTACAAAAGGCTGATTTTCTTCTTTAGAAAACACGCTTTTTAAGTATGTGGTTTATTTTAGAGGAAGTTGCGCACACTTGGATCATGAAATGTTGTTTCCCTTTTTGGGGTTTCACTGAAACCAAATCTTGTATGTGGATACCTTGTATGGCAGCGATTAAGCACATGCTGTCTGCTGGTGTAGTGCACTATACAGATGGTTGTGAAGGCTCTCCCTATTAAGCTGAAATGGATCTTTGATCTGACTGAGGCTTACATTCTAGACACACTCATGCACACTTTTGAAAAACTTGAGCCTAATTGAAAATGTAATCAGAAGCAGTTCCAAATGTTAACAGACTCTGTCCTTCTGCAACAGAAGGATGTATACTAATGTGTAATTGTTTCAGTGATTTTCATGTTTCCTGGTGTCAAGGCTAGCAGGCAGGCCTGTTGTGACGTGACCCACACGGTCGGAACTGAGCTGTGGAGGAGAATACTCAACTACCACACAAGTGAAACTTCACAACCCAGGCATTGTCATACCAGACAACCACAACCAGAACAGATGGAGCACTACCAGATGCATAGCAATAAATAGAAATGAAAGACATTGCTTAGTATATGGTTTGAATTTACACTCGCATAGTTGTAATCTGTTATTACGCACATACTGTTGTCATGGAAACACAGATTGCTTTTGTATCCATGAGAGCATCAGTCATAAACACACACGTCTAATGGCTTTAATATTAATGGACAATGCGTATTTCATCTAGTTGAATACTCAGGACACCCCCAAGACAACAGGATTACCTCCTCCTCCTCCTTGTCTCTTTTCCTCTAACACTAACCTTTAAACAAGCCCTGATTAACAGATCTGACACCAGGTACAGCAGACAGGGTAAGATTATGGTCAAATTAAGATCCAATTATACTGTGATATTTAAAACTGGAAGATTAAGGTAACACTCTTATGGTGTACTGTACGTTTTTAGATGGTATTCAGCTTCCTTCTGAAGATGAAGGAAAAATGAACATAGGATAGCATTATGTCCTCATATATTGCCTGTTCTCCCTGTACTAGATGGCCCCAACCTCAGCCTCCCACCACTCTAACCTCAGGCCCCATGCCTACATTTTCAGTTCTTGGTCCCCAGCATCGTGTTCAGCCTTTGCTACCCCCAGCCCCTAACCCCAGGGAAGTGGCTTTTGTGGAGAGCCACACAAAAGCCCAGTAGTATTTACACACACTGCTTTCTCACAGAACATTCACAGGCTGTTACATATGCGACCGAGATAACAGAGATTTTCCTCCTGTTATTTTTGTCCCCTGTTCTTCCCATGTTTGGATGATTCTCTGCATTACTTCCCAGCAAGAAGGGAAGTGATAGAGAGATCATGTTCCAGGTCATCATACAGGTGTTAACTCTAGGCTAAGAGGAATATGTAGGAGATTTGACATGAGATTAGTGTTTCGCTGTCACCTTTATGGTGTCTTGTTTCATGTAGATTTCTCTTGGGTAGGTGTCATTATTTACTGCCTGTTTTCCAGACATTTTACTGTACTTGGTCACTCATATGTGCACCGCTCTGCAATGCACATCTGGGCTAGACCCAGTAAAAACTAAAGTAATAGTATCTGGGTGGGTTAGTTAAATGGGTGCTTCCACTCCTGGTGGGACTGCATCTAAAGGCAAAACTGACATCTTCTGCTCTTTAATTAGGAAGATATGTTGACTTTTGAAATATTTATAAAAATGTTCTTCTGCTATCCGAGATTGGGTCATGGTGGCAGCAGGTCCAGCAAAGTGATCCAGATGTCCCTCTCCCCGGCAGTGTTTTCCAGCTCCTCTGTCAGGATTCTGAGGCATTCCCAGGCCAGATGACTTTTAGATATTTTTGTCTTAATACTTTGTGAATCGGAGCAGAAAAACGATAGCATCAAAAATTGGGTTTAGCAATGGCATGTTAAGATGGCAGCAGGAAGTTTGTAAATTGCAGTGTCACAGGTAGTATTCCACTGTAAAACTGGAAACAGATGTCCCATTATATTTTGCTCACTGTCTTTCTCTCTCTCTCTCTCTCTCTCTCTCACACACACACACACACATCTATCATCAAGTGTTCTTTTAATGGTGCAAACTTTCCCATTCGTTTTCAATAGCATCAACAACCCCTGAACGTGCTTGGCAGTCAAACTCTGAACTTTTACTGCCAGTCTCTTTTAACCATCATCCTCTCTGCAATTTAAAAGTATACAGCAGGCTGGGGTCCCTCTTTGTTGGGATACTTGAGTAGCTATTGAGAAGCTGCCTGAACCACAGTCTTGTGTGTGTCAAGATTCAGGGAGTGGTGTTACAGGAGAGATTCCACCAGGCCTCTGGAGTCTCTACAAAAAGCTCAAGTAAAACTTACTCATACTCTTGCGCACAAGAACTCACCATCCAGCTCACATGCACAGTATGTGCTGTTTCTAATTCCTGTATGCAGGAAAGTTGACACACTCCCTGTAAACCCAGTGTTTTCAATAGCAGGCCAGTGAGCCCTACTCTCTTGCATGCAAGGTGACGTATGAACGGACCCTGTATGACTTGAGCTTTCTGTCTTTCTCTTTGACCCACTGCTGTTGGTGGGCCAGGCTACACCACATTGTTGTCTTCTAACTAACCACAATATATTGATGACTCTTGTGAACAAGAATGCCTACGCGGTGTCCCCCTTTGTTCCAAACACTGAGAACATGTTAGGAAAAACATGCACACTCAATCAGAGCTACCATTTCAAATGAGCTGACATCTCCCAGTCTGTTTATCACGGCAATGACCAAAATATAACTGCTCAGTGAAGGATGTGAAAAAGCTGAGCATTTGCTAAAGAGGGAGCATCCTGGAAGTTTTATGTGGGAACAGACAGTGGATTTGGCCCAGAAGCCCAGTCTAAGCTGCTCTAGCCTGGATAGCTGTCAGACTGTGATGTGATTCACTCCCCTGTTGAGGTTGTGTTGCTCTCACAGTTCATATCACATATCTCATTCTCCCAGTGGCTGACAGCTGTATCGCTGCAATCTGCATTTTTAAAATCAAGAGTACATACATTGTTGACACCTGTATATGTGCTTATGCACACACATAATGTATGCTGTACAACAAACATATACACCTGGAGCTTTCATTGACAGGCTCTCTTTTTTCTCATGTTTCTCATGTCACCCCCCTTCTTCCTCATTCACTTCATCTATCCATCCACCCATACCTTCTGCCTCAACCCACCCCCCACCCCCGTTTTTCTCAGAATGGGAACCCAGAGGCTGAGGAGCTCGTCTACAGTCACTATGTGATCTGTAACGACACCCATGAGACGCTTTGCTTTGGCCAGGTGGATACAGATGAGAACGTGCTGCTGGCCAGCCTCCATAGCCACCAGTACAGCTGGAGGTCCCACAAGTCCCCTCAGGTAGCACACTCATGCACACATAGTGTACAGTACCTAGCTCAGGGGCTGGGAAAGAGAAGGCCCTCAGACATGTATATTTTGTGGGGTTTGGAAGTTTAAGTAGTTCCACACACATACAGTATGCATGCTCATAGACATCCAACTTTAAAATATCCAGAAAGAGATGATCACATTCATAATGTATGTAAATGACACACACACACCTGCTTATACAGAATAGTGTGTTAGCTTAGTATTAACACAAGCAGCACATGCACAGAAACATAATGTTAATACACAGATGGTACCTACATAAATGTGCACACAGACGTCCTGTTTACTTAATACACATGCACTACATGTGCACACACGCAGTACGGTACTAATGCTTAAAGAATGGCTTATACATACTCACTGACTTGAGCATAGAAATTCAGTCCACAGGCTCTCACACACACACACACACACACACACGCACCATCATCAGTGCACAGCCACTCTTTGTGTTTCTGTCAGCACTTTCAGACATTGCCCTGACAGCATTGTTAAAGAAGATTGATTATATTTAACCCTTTGTGGTTTGAGGTGGAGGTGGAGATCTGTGGTATGTGTGTGTTTGGTGCACACGTTTCCAGGACCAACATGTGTTCCAGCGTGAGGGTGAGATAGTCAAGCTTGAGAAAAGACATGGCCATAATTGCTCACAGTAAGTCAGTAAGTCAAGTTGTATTAATCATCGACCATGGTTAATCTGTGCTCTTACCTCACTCTTGCTTACACACAAACACACACACACACACACACACTTGGAGAGTGGCAATCTGGCATATCAGCACAGCAAATACCACATCTCATTTTAGCACTGAGCCAAAATGACCTCTGTATTTTTTGGATGTTTTTGGAAGAAAGATTGTCCAAACGGGCCAGATGTCATCATAGATGAAGAATGTGATTCCAAGATGATTCTGTCATATGTTATTCCATCATGTGTTTGTGGTATATGAAATATGTGTTCTCAAGATGACCATGATTTGTGAAACTAGATAAATAAGAAACAGTGCTGTGTTGCCAAAAACACTTGACTAACTTACTGAGCTTGATGATAAAATGCCTGCCAATGTGTCCACCTCAGCAAATTGTAGAACACACTCCAAATTACATTTCAGGGTTATAAAAATAGTGACACTGATAAGAGAAAGGGTTGTATTTCTTTAATGGTACTTGGTCCTGCAAGTGTGTTTTTGTAGCTCCTACAAATTGGTTTCCAGGCGGAGTCTTCAGTGGTCGTGCTGTTTAGTTTCAGTCCCTTGATGCCTTGAGGTGTCTAAAACAACTCTGATGATCATGGACCATCATTACCCAGAGGTCCCGACTCTCCCTTTCAACCTCTATTCTTTTTATTTGTGAGCCTGCTCTTCACTTTCAACCTCTCTTGCCTGTTTGTCAGTTATATTGCCAACCTCGCATCAGATTGTGCAACTAACACTTTGTACCATTATTGCATACTTATACTCATTTATACTAAAACTGTGCACTTTGAGGCCATCATCTCCCACCAGGCAATCCTCTCTTCATCTCACTTATCTCCAAACCCTCTCCTGTTAGGGCCTTTTCCCTCCACTACACAGACTCTATTCCCCATTGTGTAATAATTTCAGTTTCCTCCTTATGTGAGCTATATTGTACAGTAGCTATGTTAGATGACTGCTCACAGAGCCTCCAGACAGTGCCCACCACAGTACTGGTTGATGGACCTCAACTGTGTGATGACATTTGTGTGTACTCCTTGTTTTCAAGTTGTCTGAGCATTTCAAACAATAGCTAAGTCTTGTTCCTGTCCACTTTTCCACATACCCTCACTTCCTCCCCATTCCATGCATTTTTACTTTTAATCTCTCAGTTAGTGAAATCCTCACATTTCTGATTATGGCCTTGGACTATCCTCAGGACTTGCTCCACACCTGGCCTAATCTGTTCTTTGGCCATCCCCATCCCTTCTCTTTTGGATTCATACTGTAAAGTTCTTTTCGAGTACCGTTTACCTTCCTTATATCATCTATACTGGCACTGTTATGTCAGTAGTCTTGGTTTGACTCTGTTCACTCTCTTGACCGTAGCACAGTTTCCTCCCTTGATGTTACCCTCATAGCCCTCTTAAACACCATCGGGCTATATCTCACCCAGCCTTGCCCCTGTTCCCCACTTTATCAAGCGCACACACACAAATACTGAAGTACGCACTCCACGCCCCTGCTTTTCATGGCCGGTAATGTCTTGTCTAGGAGGCCTGGAGCCTGTCGAGAAGGCTAGCCATCAGCCTGTCCTCATGGCTGTGGTATGATGTGTGTGTCCCAGCTGACCTGATCCTCAGCCTCACACACACACACACACACAGGCCAGAGCTACTAATTTGCTGTTGTAAAGTAATCTGTCCCTCCTTTCTCTCTCTACCTCCCCTGAGAACTCAGTGGACATGAGATCATCTTGAAAAGATGAAAATGGGGGGGGGTGAAGAAGGTGAGATGGGGAAGACTGTGCAGGGAATTATAAGAAATTTAAAAGGAGGGTAGCACAGAGTTGTCAGGAGAGATACTGTACAGACCTACTTGAGAAAGACCGGAGGACATGGAAAATAAGAAGCAGGGGCAAAAGATGAGCCATGTTCTTAACACTCACAGACTGACTTAAAGGACTCTGTAGACAGAAATATGTCTGCTGCTGTCATTTTGTTCCTCCCACCTTCCCCACTTCTCTGTTCATGATGTCCAGTGAACATGTTAAGGAAGTATAGAAGTGTAGGACTGCCAATTGTACTTTATTGTTGTAAAGCAGCCTTTGATCCTTTTGCCTGTCCATAGTGTGAAAGCATCAGGATAGAGAGAAGTATCTTCCTAAATGTTCTTTCAGCCTGACCTCATATCTAAAATCCAATCTTCTGTGTGATTTTGTGTCTGTGTGGAAAAAAGTGCTTCATTTGTGTGATCCTGAACAGTGTAGCAGCGTACCTTCCCACGATGTTGACATACCTCTGAATCTCTGTCACTTCTCTCAAAAGAACACTCAAGCAGAGTGTTTTTGCAGTGAAACGTGAACCTCAGCTCAGGTCACACTCCCTCTCACTGCTCCTCTGTTTCTGCCTGTGTCCCTTCCACCCTCTCTACCCCCATGCTTCTGCTGTCAATTATAAACATGAGATACATTAAAAGAGTCGACCGAGGCAGTCATGTCCTCAGAGCCTGCAGTTGTCTTACCCTTGATCAAATTCATGCTCATACTGAGTGCATACTAGACCCACACATACACGCTGTGATAAAATGTTTCCTAAGGCCTGGGGACTGTGAGGCCCCTCGGTGTAGTTTCCCTTTTTCAATCACGGCATGCTGTCACACCCCAGTCTCCACCAGCCAGAGTGAAGTTGTTTATAAACACACAGATTTCCAGAATCTGAATGTAGATTTTCTTGTTTTATATATTTAAAGATAAAAAAAGATGGATGTAGAGAAATAGACTAATGCACTAGGGTGATCATGTGTATAACTATACACTCTCTGTAATTAAGCACAGTTTAGATCTATGTCTCACACACAAACACACTCACTGTTCCCACCCTGCTGTTTTTCAGGGCTGTGCGGTGTGGATGGTTGAAATATCTGGCCGCTCGGTACAGGATGCAGACTGGCTGATAGAAATCCCTGTGGTTAGTGTGGTTAGCAGGGAGAGGGGCGTAAAAGCCCCCTGGATTTGGGAAGGACTTTTTAAGTGCCTGAAAAGAGTATTCACAGTTGTAATTGTCTCCAGAACCAAGCATCTACAGTAGAGTTCTCCCTATCTCTTTCTGGATGTGTGTGTCTGTTTATTGGTATGGGTGTGTGCGTGTGGTACCAGTCCATGTACTGTATATATGTGTGTTGGGGTGCATGTGCCTGGCTCCCAAGGGAAATGGGCTGGAGATAGCAGCCCAGGACTATTAGGTTGTGGTTAGATTTGCCATGTTGTTGGAAGAAGGCATGACAGGGAGGTATTTGGTATGTGATCGAGGTGAGTGTGCGTATATATACAAAACTCCTCACACATAAGAATACATTCACAGATGCACACACACCCACAGCAGGTTTCAGGTTTTCTTATTCAAAATAAGTATATTTATTCTTTAACTTTCTTCAGTTCTTTGCTCAAGTAGGATGTCATATTTTACCATCCAGTTGTTTAAGAAATACTGCCCTCAAGTGAAGTGGTTTAGTTGTGCTGTTCATCCCAGATTTGCATGGCTTTAACTGCAGCATATTAGGCTGACCCTTTGGGAGATATTAGCTCCAGTCAGGTTAATCTACACACTGACTGATAGAGAACGGGAGACCGAGAAGTCGATGAAAGGGACTGCTGTCTGTTTTGGCCTCTGGAGAAAACCTACACTTTCCTGTTGTTTATCCAATGAGCTGGGTTGAGTCCAAAAGGAAGCCGGACTTTTTTTAGGTACCATATGTTTGTAGGCTTTAAAAAGAAGAAAATGTTGTTGTTTTTTTTTAAAGTCAGTGAACACTGCATCATTAGGCAAAGGTTAAACATTGACTTTAATCTGTACGTTTCATGACGGTTGATGTCTAAACTCGTATGAACTAGCGATGCATGAAAAATTCACCCTTGCTGAGTCATTATTAATAGTTCATCAGTGTGCAACAGTACAGTCATTTATTCTGTCACACTTTAACCTTGCCCAGGCATGTTCTCTGCAACAACCCCCTAGTGAAACATCTGATAAACTAAAGTCATAACATGAAAAAATGTCAAATATGTTAGCAGAATGATTAAATTTGAAGATGCAGAAAGTACTGGTTATTTAAAAATTTGGTGTCTATGGCAACAGAATACAATTTATGTGTGAGTCAGTGGGTCGGAAGCTAACTCAGTCCTTAGAGAGAGAGAGAGCATTGTTATCATCATGGCTTCCTGGGAAACCCTCAGGCAAACAGTCATCATTAGGTGAAATTACAGCCTTATTCATCTCTGTACGATTCATGTTCCTGGTCCAGGTTACATGGTAAATGTTCCCGGCGACTGAAGAGGACTTGGCCTTCTTTGACAGCACAGCTAAAATAATACAACAATAAAAAAGTTAAGGACAAATTAAGGAAAAAGAGATGTGGAAAAGGAACCCCATTTGAGACCAGATGTTAGCTTGGCAGCTCTGGCTGATGGATTAGTAGCCTAAGACCTAATAAGAATGAATAAAGTTTTACTCCATCATTTTTTATCTTTGTATTCACACACACACCCCAACGGCAGTGAGCTACCATGCAAGGTACTATTTTACACTGGAAGCCATTTGGAGTTGAGTGCATCGCCCAAGGAGAGCATGTGAACAGAGGAGCTGGGGGTCAGGTAGTGGATAACCTACGCTACCTTCTGAGCCACATGCATGGGCTTAGAAGACATCACAAATCCTTATAAACCAAATCCAGAGTGGTACAAATACACTATTAAGCTGCAAAGCATCCTGACAAAGTCTAAGAGTAAATGGAAGAAACATTTAAGCCAAATTTATCCACCAGACCTTCATTATCTAGAGTAAAATTCAGTATTTAACATATAATACTATATAGCAATACCATAGTATTATAGTACAGTACTATAGTTTGAGTTATTATTTACTAATAGTGAATCAATAGTTCATCTTTTCCTAACTTTTGAGACAAAGGCAGAAATCTGAAAATACATCTTAAAGACATAAAAATTAAACAAATATTTAAATTTGTGATAATCTGTCCACCAGAATTATACAGAGGTAGGTTTAGATCATTTTTATGAAAATCATTCCAGTGAACAGTATAAAAGAAAAAGGGAATCACAGTCTACCTCTCTCTAGTCCTTCAGCTCACTGTTGTGCTGACCAACATCAATGGCCAGATGGAGAATATCACTTTTAAACTGTGAAATAAAGATTTAAGATGAGTTTACTGTATCTCCTTAGTTTTGGCCTTGAATATTTTCAAACTATTTTCCATTAAACCTGAATAAAAACTCGCATTAAGCTTGCCATCTGCCATCTTAATCATGCAGCTCCATGGCGCAGTCATTCCTATTTCCTTGTCCTAACTCTGTTATCCATATTGTAATGAGTAACAAAACAAATCAGTAAAAATAATGGTTGTGTCTCTATGGAATCAATGTGCATGCATAGTTCTGTCAGGTAATGTTCTTACACGAATATTTGTGTGATGATGATGATGATAAGTGTGTGTGGCATTATTATGTTTCATGTGAAGCTTGACACATTCACTGTGCATGTCTTTCAAGATGACAGATACACAGTGCAGTCCTTTGTCTCTTAATGGGACATATAATCTGCCATACAGACATATACACACATCATTACACCTAGAGGTCAAAGGCCACAGGTAATTTCATGATCCCGGGGTGTTTAAATTTGTTTCCTAGGCCGCAGGCCTTACACTTTAGCTCTGAGGTTTCACTGGCTAGATTAATGAAAGGCCTGTGTGCCTCAGCAGTACTGCAGGCCTAGTATATAACCAATCTCCTGTACTGCTTTCTTCACCTTCGGGCAGGACTGGTGTTGGGCTTAAGCTTTTATTTTTAGGAAATTGGCACTTGGCACTGTTTATTTTTGGTCAGTGTAACTGGAGTTATGAAACATTTTCTCCCAGCAGTGTTTTTTGGGAGCAGGCTTGATTAGTGAGTAATACAATATGTCTCAAGAAGTTGAACATAATGTTTACCATGCCTTACATTGCAAACACAAAAAGATGTTGCCAGTAATTTTTGAAACAAATAACTTTTGAATATTCTGAAGATACATTCTCATCTTTCTGCAACCCACCATTTGGTCCTTATTCAACCTTTTAAAACAATGCACCACATTCCCCAGCTCTCCACCCCAGCTGCCACAGCCAAGATTATCGTGAGAAATACAGGGAGGACAGTTGGTTTCCACCTCCACCACCCACTTTTTCTTTTTATCTCTGCACAGTTAATTCCTGCTCATCCCTCCAAACTCATCTCAGTATTTAGGAGAGTTTGCTTTCTCACTCTTGCTGACATGCTGTGAGATTTTATTTTGATTCCACTGTGTATATCTGAGGAGCCGTTGGTATACAGTTGAGTAATTCCACTCCCTGTGTAGTTTGTCCCAGAGGAAGCTCTTCCTCCAAATTGAGGAGATTAATTTAATTAGCTGCTTGAATCTCATATTTGTTTTTCCCTTGTAAATCTTTTTAAACATGTCAATGTGTTAGTAGTTAAAAAAAACATGTTTCATCTTCTCCATCAAATCAGTGGCCTTGAAACTACAACAAAGGGTTTTGAACCATGAGTTGCAACCCATTTTGGGCAGCGGCACTGTTTGTGATTGGTCCCCACATGACTAAAGTGTGGGCATGTCATGTGCTGCTTTGGGACAACAGCTTTATTCAGTTGAGATCCCAGTCTCAACAAGTTAACCAACGCATGTTGTTCTGTGATGCAGTCACACAATGAGGTCTCGCACTTTGGCTGATAGCTTTGTGTTGATATTGCCTGCCACTTTTCTTTTCACAACCTTTTCTTAATGTTTGTGTAAGCTAAAAGTAAAAGTGATGTCACAGATCATTTGCTGCACATTTATAACACTTCAGTGTTATAAGTGAATATATTATACATTATAACACAACAGGTTTTTAGTGTCTAATGCCAACTTAAACATCTAATGTCTTTTCAAGTGATTTCAGTGCCACAGACAAGTTTCCAACATGGAATAACAGCATGAGTGTCTTGCTACAGTTGTGTCATGCTCCCGTCATCTCAATTGTTTGGTGTAAGCTGGTGATCCAAGCTGTTTTAAGTCAGTCTTTTTCTCGTCTTGACATTCCAATAAAATATTATTATAAGTCCTTTAGTCTTGGCTCATACCAACGGTCTTGTGAACATCATAAACAACCAGTAGGTGAGCTCTCTCCAGCACCAAGCAAAACACTGCTGCTTTTGTTTCTGCTCCATTTTTCAATTCATCCCTCTTGTAATATCCCACCAAGAGCATGATCAGAAGTAGTTTTCTAGAGAAATGTAGTTACGATCTTGTTAATAGTGACCCTCCAAGATCTCCATTCTTTGCAAAATCATAGTCTATGACTACTATGACTAAAATGCTCTGATAAAAGTATGCTGTCTTTAGAGGTGAGAGGGTGTCAGACTTTAGTCTTTTAAAAGTCTTTTCTGAGTCTTATCATAGTGTTCTAGCATAAGACCAGCATAACTGAACATTCCATTTCATAAAATGCCCCACAGTTACTTGGCTAAGTTATGATCACAAGACCAAAATTTAAAAGCAGTTCCAATCAACAACCATGGGAACATGCTGCTTTACAGATTAATGTAGACCTTTTAGCGCATTTAATGGTGATATTAGATTCCCATCATTTGAATGCTACTCCAGTGCCCAGGCAGGCAACTGTCTTTAGCTGAGGAGGGCTTAAAGCTTTGTGGAAGAATTAGACATTGTGAATCTACAAAACTAGAAACTCACAAGTTGAACTGGAGCTCTCAAGGCAAAGCTTCTCTCAGACAAAAGAGAGTAGCAGCCTGTAATCCAACAGGATGAGCAGCTACAACAGGCAGGACCATTCAACACACTCAGCCCTATATAGTCACCACACAAACCACATTAACCAGGTGGAGAGTTTCTTTTGGTTGCCATTCCATTCTCATGGCTGAGAGTCTGGACCACAGTTTTTTGTTTTCACTCAGGGAAATGAAGGACACAAAACCGACAGTGCAGCTTCCCATAACCTGAACCACCAAGATTTCCTCATTTCTTCACTATGGTTTGCAAACCAGAACATTCTGGATACACATAGTAACAGTAGTGATCATTTTCCTTTGCATTTACATTAAATTAATTTTAAACATTGACAGAATAGAACAGAGCATAAACAAGATTGTCACATGAATTCTCCAGTACATGGAGCATCCCTGGAACACAGGTCTGTTGCTCCAAAGGACGCCTTAGTCCTACCCTCTCTCCATGCTTACTGTCTAATCAGCCCAACTTGATTCTCTCCTGAATCAAAAGACAGAGAGGTGCAGGTGTAGAACCAGTGAGCGATGTTGTCCCATCAGTCCTGCCTTGGGTTCAGCACCAAGGACAGCACCTTAGTGCTGTATGACCGAACCCACAGGAGCAACAGTGGGTTGTGTAGTGGCCATAGAAGGAATTACAGGTCACATGACACCCAGTGATCCAGAAAAGTCTCTTGCCATATGCTGTATATGTACCATGAAGGATATTTCTCTTAGCATAACAGACAGTAAAAATACCATTTGACTTATGAAATAAATAGTATGCGTAATGTGTGTTTGAGAACCAGTAAGAACCGTATCAAGATGTTCCATTGACTAGACAGTGACGGAAAGAAACTAATGGTCATTACTAGCACAGCAGGAGAATGTTTGTGCGCATGCTAGCGTCATGATTGTGTGGTTTCTACATTTTTCTGAGCTTCAGTTTCATTAAACAAGTTACTATTGTGATTAGCATTTGTTAGGGGGTAAAGATACACATATCTGTACAGAACTGTTTAGGTACAGGACTTTAGGTTCAGTGCAAATGTTTACCGAATCCAATCGTTAATAATAGTTAACATGAGGTTTGTTTTGCATGCAGAACATTTGTTCAGATCTGATTTCTTGTATGAACATGTTAAGTGGTAGACTGCTGCGCTTAGCTTAGCTTAGCCAAGCCTCTGGCTAAGAACGTCATGGCCAATACAAACGAGAAGCAGAGCTAGAAGACCCTCCCTTATCATTAAGGTCTCCTGTTTGGGAACACTTCGGCTTCCCAATGAAATACAACAGCAAATACAGACAAGTGGGAAAGACTTAATATGTTTGTTCAATGGTGATCACGTAACAGGTCAAATTGCATGGCAACATGTCAAACTTGCTGACTCATTTGAAATGGCACCACAAAACATGAATATCACTGCTGCAAGGAAAAAACTGAGCATTGTGCAAATGCTGCTTCCTTCATCAATTAAATGGCCTTTCTATAGTTACTGAAGCACTTACAGTATTGGTATAGTTTGTAGCAGTATTCTACTTCTATTTTATTTTGTTTGTATATAGTTACTGTATGTTTCATTTAAAATGTAATAAAAAAATAATAAATGACAAGCAATTTTAGCTTGTTTTTTCCCCCTGTTCCAAAAATGAACCTAAAGGTGATTTCACAACAGAGGCACGTACCAAAGCATGATTTTTATGGAGCATTACACCCCTAGTATCGGTACAAGATTAAACCATGATGCATTTGATTGTTAGTGGTACAGTTTGTGGCTGAATTGTAGTTAAAGTGCTACAGCGAGGTGCTACATTTCAATGTGCAATGCATTTTCCAGCCTGTGGAGACACCCACTGCATTCATGTTGTCCAAGTTAAACTGCAGTCAGCAGTCACTGATAGTAAAAAGTCAGTCCAGCTGTGGTCACAGTCTGGGTGATGGAGGCCGCCTAGTGAAGCCTTGATCAAACGTATACTACTTTTTTCCACTTGTATGTACAGTAGGTGTGTGTGTTTGTTTACTAGGGTTTGTCTGAATAAATGTTTTGTACATTATGGGTTAGACCAGTGGGCAGGTGAGGGAAACTACAGCATTTAAGCCTGTGTGTGTACTGTGTGTTCTTTGAGCTGTGTGGAGCGTGTGAGTATTAATCTGTTGTTTTTGTTTTTTTACACAAGCCCAGGGAAAGCTCTTTTGTTGTTGTTGTTGTTGTTCTTCTTCTTCTTCTTCTTAAACTGAATTCTTACTAAGGGTCCTAGACCACTGGCTCCTTCACCCCCCCCCCCCCCATTCCTCTCAGACAGTGCTCCTTTTGTCAGATCCCGTCATTTTGTCCAAACACTTGCTGCATCTGCCTCTCTTGGAACCTTTAAGGCCCCGGATGACTGAGATGCCTTGGTAGACACCAGAGAGAGTGCTATGGAGCAATGTTAGTCAAGCATAAACCTCTTAACATCTCCTTTGTCAACCACGGACCCACACAATGGCTTCTCTCTGTACCTTCTTCCAGCTTTTGAACCGCTTCTTAGACTTGCAAATCTGGCTTTGATGTTCAACTGTCTTGCTTGTTTTGTCAAAGAGAGGGAGCCAAGCAGGAAAGAAGCCTTGCAGACAGCTGTTTAAGCCACCATAATTCCCTAATGTTATATGGTTAGCCATCACTGCCCTGGCAATGATGATGTTGTGTCTTTCTGTTCCTTTTATAAACTTATTTATACTTTCTGTCCCCCCCTCTCACTGCAGTTTAGCTTTGTCTACCTTTTTTTTCTTTCTCATACTCATCCTTTCTACAACACAAAGTATCCCATATTCTTTTGTTTTGTGTCTGTGTAAAACCTGTTTCTCATTTGTTAGGTGGCTAGCTAGCTCCCTTGTCACAAAGAAATTTGGCCAGACAAGCCAAGCCTCTGTTCCACATCCCTCTTTTCTTGTATACGCCCAGAAACTGTTAAGTAAGATGGACAATATAGAGGCTTGTCAGACTATTTTTAATGTTTGTAATATGAAATTGAGTTCACATCATTTAAAATTTAGATGATCTGAAGCTTCAAATAGTTCAGTTCATATGTAAAGCTTGCATTGGGCAAAATTGAGAGGTACTCAGCCATCTAAGACGTTCCATGGCCTGTTTGGGTCTGTTATGGGAGATAGTTTGCAAAGATACTGGTGTTGTTTTTACCTCTACTCCATGTCCCCACATCTGAACTCTCCTGTTATAGCCTGAGTGAGATGGAATGAAGGAATGGTAGTAATGGCTAGACGACCAATAACCGCTGTGGCTTTGTCAGCCTGTCTGTGCAGCATCCAGGAATGCTGATTACATCTTGACTGCGGACAGACACTTAATTTGTGTTATGTGGGCCCAAGAACATTTCTGTGAGAGGACAATAGACGGATAGTGGTTATAGTGGCAGGAGTGACTCACGCTGTCTGCAGGGGGACAGGGATTGGAGGTCATTGAGTGTGTGTGTGTGTTGCCTGGTATTATTCATGTTATGAGGACATAAATCTGTTTACACAGTCACATTACGGGGATATGACAGCCTTATGGGGACAAAAAGGAAGTGCCCAAAATGTAAGTCATTACATTTTAGAGTGAGGATTTGGTTTAAGGATATGGTGAGGTTAGGTTAAGGTTACCTAAAGTTACTGAAACACAGTGTACTTCTGTTTGTGTGTGTTCTTGTACTTGCTACATAGTGAGAACCAATAAAGTATTTTTTGCTACAGAGTAAGTACATCTTTGGAAAGTGAGGACATTTTGGCCAGTCCTCACTTTGTGAAAAACCTTTTTGGAAGTTGAGACTTGGTTTTAGGGTTGAGGTTAGAATTAGGTTTTTAGTGTTAGCATTACAGTTAGGCATTTAATTCTGGTGGTTAAGGTTAGGGTAAGGGGCTAGAGAATCAAATCAAATCAAATCAAATTTTATTTGTATAGCGCCAAATCACAACAAAAGTCATCTCAGGACACTTTACAAAGTAAGGTCTAGACCTTACTGTTATCACTATTATTACATATGGAAAACCCAACAAATCCTCCTTGAGCAGCACTTGGTGACAGTGGGGAGGAAAAACTCCCTTTAACGGAAGAAACCTCCGACAGACCCCGGCTCTTGGTGGGCGGCCTTCTGCCTCGACCGGTTGGGGTGAGTGGATAGAGGAGAGACAAAAGAAGAAAAGCAACAAGACACAACAAACAATCAAACACTGGGTCGATGTGGCTGGTGACTGCTTGTCAGAGACATAGAGCTCCAGGGCCAGGGCAACCTGCAG
>NW_018127961.1:647549-648240 GCF_001952655.1 Monopterus albus
GTGTGTACATTAATGAGGAAAACAATGAACTTAAATGATTTTAGCATATGGCTGCAATATAACAAAGAGGGAAAAATTTAAGGGGGTCTGAATACTTTCCGTACCCACTGTAGAAGCATGGAGAGAGAGGAGAGGAGAAGAGAGGGCAGGGGAGGGGAGAGAAACTCAGAGCTCAATGGAACTCAAATGCATCATGGTTTAATCTAAGTAAGGGAAGGCTCAGGGTCACCTGATCCAGCCCTAACTATAAGCTTGATCAAAAAGGAATGTCTTAAGTCTAATCTTAAAGGTAGAGAGGGTGTCCGCCTCCCAAACTGAGACTGGGAGTTGGTTCCATGGGAGAGGAGCTTGATAGCTAAAGGCTCCCATTCTACTTCTGTGGACTCTAGGAAACACAAATAAACCTGCACTCTGAGAGCGAAGTGCTCTGTTAGGATGATAAGGCTCTACGAGGTCTTTAAGATACGATGGAGCCTTGTCATTAAGCGCTTTGTATGTTAGGAGAAGGATTTTAAATTCTATTCTGAATTTTACAGGGAGCCAGTGGAGAGAAGCTAATATGGGAGAGATATGATCTCTCTTGCTAGTTCCTGTCAGTACTCTGGCTGCAGCATTTTGGATTAACTGGAGGCTTTTTTAGGGAATTATTGGGACATCCTGATAGTAAAGAGTTACAGTAGTCCAGCCTGGA
>NW_018127961.1:648316-651232 GCF_001952655.1 Monopterus albus
TGATTTAAAGGACATATCCTGGTCAAAAATGACTCCAAGGTTCCTCACAGCAGTACTGGAGGCAAGAGCTATGTCATCTAAAGTAACTATATGTATAGACAGCAGATTTCTAAGGTTTTCAGGCCCAAGCACAATGACTTCAGTTTTATCAGAGTTTAGAAGTAAGAAGTTAAAGGCCATCCAGGCCTTTATGTCTTTAAGACATGCTTGATGATCTGATTCATTTGGCTTCATAGACAAATATAATTGAGTATCATCTGCATAGCAATGGAAATTTATGTTGTGCTTCCTGATAATGTTGCCTAAAGGGAGCATGTATAAAGTGAAGAGAATTGGACCTAACAGAGCCCTGTGGAACGCCGTGACTAACTTCAGTTTGTGTGGAACATTCGTCATTAACATGAACAAATCAAAATCTTTCTGATAAATAAGATTTGAACCAACTTAGTGCAGTTCCTTTAATCCCAATAACATGTTCAAGTGTCTGTAGTAAGATGCTGTGATCAATGGTGTCAAAAGCAGCACTGAGATCTAAGAGGACAAGTATGAATGCATTATTTAAATGAGTGCCCTCACGAAGATAAAAGTACAAGTATGCATGTGTGTGAGAGAGTGTTTTTCTGTCTATACTTGTGCCTGCATTTGTCCTGATACACGATCAAAGTAGAAACTTGAGTATTTGCCATTTGAATAGACAGTCATTGCTTTGGATGCTTTTGACTGACTGATATCTTACTGTCTTTTACAGGAAACTTGTTAAAGACTTTCTGTCAGGACAGGATTAATAATATGGACCAGGCAGTAGGCATGACATAAAAGCCATGATGGCTCACTGATTGACTCATTTACAGTTTAGGTGGGTGGAGACAACAATTCTCAGAAGTTTAACACTACTTCTGAATGTGTCAGTCCTGTGTTTGGGTTCAGCATTTAATGTCCATAGCAACAGATAAATCTGGGTGGCGGGGTTACATAAATTTCATGTGGTACTGAACTTGTGATATGAACATACATGGTTTCAACATGATGTCAGCAGATCTGAATGTCCTCATTGTGACCCTCAGATATTTAGTTTGATAGACAGGTGTTTCTTGCTATATCTAATTTAGTCGACTTTAATTTGGAGACGTATGTCAAAGCATCATTATATGCTCAGCATTGAGCAATACCTGTAGACTCTAAGTCACATATAGTAAGCAACCTGGAGTGTGGCAGCGCGAATAAACCCATTGGTGATATTGTAATATACAAACCACATGAAGCTACAGCTTTGATCATTGCCCTCTGTGACCACAACAAGTCAAGTAATCCCGGTCATGATTACATCCTGCTGTCTGACTGTGGACATCAGACTAGGATGGGAGCTGATTCAGTTCAAGCTGGAATGGAGACTCCTTTTTCTAATGAGTCAGATGAATCATCTCAATTTAACTGAGGTGAATCATCTGTAGCTTAGTTATATTAGTGTATTTGGACAAACATGTCACCATAAGCCTTCATGATGATACAAAAGTCATATCAACTGAGATGAATAATTGTACCAGTGTCAGGGCTCATGGCATTGTGACATGATCCAGGTCAAATCCTGTTCACTATCAGGGAAACAGATGACAATGTGCTATACAGTACAGTGCAGCTACAGAATGGAAAATGCTTTGTGTAGTTACGTCCACTTACTCGGCTGAATCATTCCTATGCAGATAACACTGGAACCAAAGCCGTGGCCCAGTAATGTGCTGGAAGCTAAGTGTCCACCATCAGCCAGCCGTAATCACCATCTTTCCCTGGGAATTTAAGGGAATTTCACATTTATTTCATAGTCTATACCCCAAAGGGGAAATAATCATATTTGACAGATGTGGTCTTAGTTGGTTTTGGACAAAAAAAATCTTCATCTCTGCGCCAGTAGTTTAGGGTGAGTGTAAAAATTCTTAAAATAATTCATGTGGAGATTAGATAAAACTTAATTAGCAGCTGAGGTTACATGCTGAAAGCTGATTATGCCCAAAATGTTGTTTTTGTCAAGATATAAGAAAATCACATTTTACAGATTTGATATAGATGTTACAGATAGTTAAATTTCCTATGTTTCCTAAAATAAAGTATGAGTAGTTGCTCTTGGTTTTTTAAACTGAGATAATTTACACTTGCATACTTAATTTGAGTGCGTCTTTTTCCCTACTTCCGTCCATTTTTGTTGGACTTTTGTTGGTCAGTTCATTTGGCGCCTTAACAGGCTGGCCTTGTCAAGTCATTATGTGCTTTTGGTTTTACTCTCACGTAAGACCACGGGGGGTATTTCATCATTTCAGTTCTTGAAGTCAGAGATGTTCAATTTAGAAAGCAGATGTGATTATGGTTTCTTAATGTGCTTGGTGGCACCCCAAAGTAAAGCAGTACACTCAGTGGAAAAGTTAACTTTTATTTAACGTGAGTGCAAGAACAGTTTATTGTATGCTATTTATTTTCATCATCCATGTACACCTTGTCACCTACAGTGTACTCTTACTGTAGGGCCAAGCCTAATAAATCTGGGTTAAACTACCCCATGCGGCCGACTGGGTTTTCTTGGTGTCACAACAGTTGGTTCAGTGACAAAGAGCAGCTTATTTTTCATTCTTGTCGTCCTACGTGTCCAGTTCATCTGTCACTGCTAATTTTTTTTTTCCTCCATGGCCCAAGTCAGAGCAGTGATGAATTAAAACAAGAGTGACAGTTGAAGTTGTTTGAAGTTTGAGGAGAGACGTTATTATGACTTCTCTGTAAAAGGTCAAGTTGAGCCACAGGTGTGATAAAGTGAATGGAGAAAGAAGGTGGATAGAGGGGTTAAAGGAGAGAGAGAGAACTGTTGAAATAACAAATCTGTCCTTGCAGTAGACGTCTCCAGTGGGCTTGCCACCACAATGCTGTGACCAC
>NW_018127961.1:651267-668432 GCF_001952655.1 Monopterus albus
TAAGGACTGAGGTTAATACTGAATGCTAAGGCCAAGTTTTAAAGTTGAAGCTTCCTTCTCATTCAGTACCAGGTCACTGAAAGAGCAACTGGGAGCAGAATGGCAGAAAATCATGAAGTACGGTTATTTTCAAACCACCATGATCTTACCTGGTCTTGATTATAATGTTAGTGCTGGTTTAGGGAGTCATCTAATGATTCTCCACCCCTAGGCTTAACCTTAACCCCTGCCACCTGGCTGTTTACACCACTCTGCCACTTTCCAAGTCCTCTGAGCAGGCAATCTGAGAAATTATGTCATTTTCACTCAGCCAACAGGGAGGAGGGATGATCTTGAAGAAAGTGAATTCAGGCTTTGATTAAGAATGTTTTTGTAAGGAAATCTGCCTTCAAACAGTGCAGAAAGACTGCAGTGGAGAGAAACATAGAAGGTCTTGACCAGGGCCTCTCCGTGCTCTTTGACATTAGGAGTAATTTGTTTTTCTTTAAACAGATTGTCTACATTTTTGTAAATCTTCAAAAATGCTTTTCAGCATTTCAGTCTGGTCACTGCTCCTCTGGGAGGGTGTTGAACCTGTCCATCACTCCCATACGTCTTGGTCTTTCTCACGTTCTCCGCCCCTCCCCTTCTTACTGTTGAAAGTTTGAACTTGTGTTGACGGTGGGGCTGACAGAGTTTTGTCAGGTTGGAAGGTCATCCACCTGACTGAGGGGAGAAGGTTCTAGATCTCCCTTCATATTTATTATTCTGCTCTAGTATTGTGGCCATGATTTCACGATAGTGCTCACTTTGTTTGATAAATGTGTTTCCTTGTCGGCAGTCCTGTAGTGAGAAGTAGACCGATGACAAACTCGATCAGAGTTTGATGTTCTTTATGCATGTATGGATATTTGCCTAGCCCACTTGCCATTTGTACAGCATATTTTATGAATGGATTTAGGTGGATGGTGGGGGCATGCAGCAAAGGCTGCAGGAATACAAACTTTGCAACACTAAAGCTATACACTGGATTGAATAATAGAGAAAAAAATGCCAGTATCCAGACTGTTTGCAGACAGACACAGTTATTTTAGGAAATATGCTTCCTTACATATTTTCAGCCCTGCTGCCATGTTGTGGCCAACAATACAACGAATTATGTGGAAAATGGTAAGGGAATTGTCACCACTACAAAGTTGTTTGAATATCAAAAGATAGGACAGGGTCTGTTTATTGCTGTCCTCCTGAGTCAGTGTTTACACCCAGCCACACACATGGATTTGCTTCACACTGACGTGATGGATATGAAGCTGAAAATGTAGAGAAGCAAGCTATCTGCCTCTTATTTATATGTGTGGAGAACAATCTTCCACATCCAACCACACAAGTACACTACACACACACAACTGCAGCCATAATGAGCTTCTACATCAGCTGTTTTCCACCAGCCAGTTTACTGTGTGCAGCCTTCCATTTCTGCTTTCAACAGCAGCAGGCATGTTCAGCGCCAGTAAACAAAACAACTTGTAAACAAAGAACCTTGCTGTTTACTTGCTGTTTGCTCAGGAATAAATAAAGGGCAAGTAGACCTCTGATGTCTGGTGTCCTCTGTCTCTGTTTTTGTGCTTGTCCTGCTCTGTCCCATCCTGCAGCTGCTGCACATCTGCATTGAGGGATGGGGGAACTGGCGCTGGTCAGAGGCCTTCAGCGTGAACAACGTAGGGACTCTGCTGAGGACTATTCAGTACAAGGGACGCACCGCCTCACTCATCATCAAGGTGGTGCAGCTCAACGGTGTCCAAAAACAGGTACTTCTCATTCAGTATTAAAGTAAACATATTTACATTCTTCATCCTGCAAGCATCATTAACCAAATATTATATATATTATTTAATAAAAATGTGTCAGCAACATTAACTGCATATCATTATTCCAAATGTCAGACATAAATATGAGTATAAATCAAAGTCACATTTACAGTTTTAATAACATGTTTAGTTTGACATGAAAACTCTTAATACACTGTTTTTTGGCTTTATCTGAAGCTTTCAACCGTCTCACCGGCTTCTTCAGCAGATGAAGTTTACTTAGTTGTCATGGCGTTTGGTATTTCCTGGTAGAAATTTTCTGGCATGCAAAACTTTATACACATTACATTTCTTATAGCCACATCAAGGTTAATTGGGCTAGTTGTAACAGGAGCTTTGTAGTTGCCCCAATTTAATTTACAGAAAATCCAAGCCATAACACTTTCACAGTATTAGCAGCAATATTTTTATTGACAATTAAGGATTTGTGAAGTAAATGCACCACAACAATAAACAAGAAAATAACATTTTCGCCATAATCAACAATATAGAGATCCTGCAGATTATCTTGCTGCTTGTAAGTGAAAAAGCAGGAACACATTTTCTGCAGGACTGCTGTTATGTGTCATGTGGTAGGTTTGGTCTTATTCCCAATATTAATTTTCAGATGACTATCTTTTAATCTTTGAATCTCATCAGACAACTGGCTGTATTTTCTTTTTGTTTTATAGCTCTTACACAAAAGGTAGTGAGCTTGAAACCATCCAAAAGCACAATGTGCCCTGTCAGTTCGCAAAGACAACAAGAAATCATAAACCAGCTGCATTTGCCTTTTTACACCAAGAACAGTTGTGAATCATGTTTGGAGTTTCCCACAGATACAAGATACAGACTTGCTGTATTCCTCAGATGCTGAGATGCAATGAGATTACAGCTGTGACACTTTGTTATGTAAATGATGTCAAGTGTCGCACATGTCTCCCTTGCATCTTCCAGACAAAACAGACTGCCTCTCACATTCCTTCTTCTGTCTGTCCCAGACTTGTTCCCATTGGATCTTGTGTTGGGGTATGAGCTCTGGTCAGGTCTAATTCACAACACAAAGCCTCCAAGTGGGACAGTGGGTGACACTACAAAGGAAATTGACTCACACCAACACACACATCTACACACAGGCATTCTCTACTTACACACACACACACACACACACACAGACAAGAGACATGCATTTTTTAAGTGTAAAATCTCTTTTTCTTGATCTCTGAAACTCTTATTGGACTCAACTTCTGTGACTCAGTATTTCTTTTTCCAATCTTATTAAAACTTGCTTTCACATTCTCTTTTTTTCTTTTTGTACATCTGTGTGTTAGCAAGGTGAAGATGGGCACTGAGGGAAAGAAAGTGTATTTTGTTGTGTTTAATACAGCTAGCTGCTCTAACTACACTAACTGCTGTGCACCAACTGATGATTGATGGGGAGATTTCTCTCATTAGGGCTCAAGATCTTTCCCTCCAAGCTCATTATTAATGCCACAACCTGCCAAACAAACACAGCTGTGCGTTCACATGCGAAGACCTAAACACACACTCACAGAGGGTGGTGGAAACAATCAATTTTGAGCCTAATTAGTTGTGTCAGTAACTGATGGCAACTCCGTGGTGGCTGCGGCTTGGCTGTTTTGTACTTCGCTTTGTGCAAGCACACACTGCCTGTATATCTGTACCACAGATAAACAGGCAGTGTGTAGGCAGATATACAGTCAGTGTGTAAACTAATGAACCTAACTCTTCAATGTAACTGAGGTGAGCCATCTGTAGTTTAGTTATATTAGTGTATTTGGACAAACATGTCACCATAGGCCTTCATGATGATACAAAAGTCATATCAGCTGAGATGAATAATTGTGCCAGTGTCAGGGCTCATGGCATTATGACATGATCCAGGTCAAATCCTATTCGCAACCTGCTCACAAAGACGAAAGGAAAAGTGGCATGTGTGTCTGCACTCAGATGTGCTTGCTGTATATGAAGTGATAGACAGGGACCTTAGAAAACTTTGGTACAGTAAGTACATAGATAGCAGTAGTGCCACTACAAAGGCATCATGCCCTGGGACTGGGCATATAAACAGCTGGACAAACACTGCTTTGCTTGTGATCAAAGTTTAGATGTCGACTCCCTTTGATATGCTACAATCAAATTCTGAACAGGGACTTTAAGCACATTTCGTTCTGAAGACATTATAGGGTTGCAGGCTACAGAATATCCCTATTCACTGATTGTGTCTGTTGCCTTCTACACAGGATTCATTATTTTATGTCTAAATATAGCAATTATCCTCTTTTTTCTTTTTTTTTAACTTCAGGTAATAATCTGTGGGCGGCAGGTGATGTGCAGCTACCTGACTCAGGACATTGAACTGCGAGTGGTGCAGCACTACGTAGGGCCCGACAGTCAGACAGTGGTTAGGGAACACTGTGATTGCCTGGAAGCTGGGACCAAGTTGCCTTCATATGTGCTGGAGGATGCCGAAATGACGGAGCTGTGTGTGAGAGCTCGAGGAGATGAAGACTGGTCCCAGGATGTTCAGCTGGAGAGGCGAGACAAAGGAAGCAGCAGCTCTGTTGTACAGGTATGTTAGCACAGAAACACTTGGACTGAGTTTATTTCCACACTGTGGGCATAATTAAGGTTTTGTCTTGATGTCTGTTAGCTTTGGTGTTACAGTTACAATTCTTAGATTAACACCCAGACTGGTTAAGCTTACTGTGATGTCTTATACAATTTTACAGTATGCTTGTGTTTGCTCAGCTCTTGCTGGGTAGCGAAAGCAATATATTACTGATAACTATGTCATCCCAAAGCATTACCTACTCATACACATGCCACATAACCTTTAGGCCAACTATACTTTTGACACTGATCAACAGAAAACCTACCTTTGATGTTAAAATGAAAACAGATCTCAACAAAGTAAAGTATATTCATTTAAAACAGAAGACAGTAAATAATTGATTGCATAAGGATTCATCTGCAAGTGAGTAATTAGTGTAGTAGATGCACCTTTGGCAGAAACACTGAGCCTGTTCGGATAGGTCTCAAACAACTTTGCACATCTGGACACTGGAATTTTGAGTGAACAACCCTTTTCAAGTCCAGCCACAAATTCTCAGTTGGATTGAGGTCTGGGCTCTGACTTGGCCTCTCCAGAACATTAACATTGTTGTCTTTAATCTATTTGTGTGTAGGTCTGGCTGCATGCTTGGGATCATTGTCTTGCTGGAAATCAAATCTTCTCCCAAGTTGCAGTCCTCTTGCAGACTACATCAGCTTTTCCTCTAGGATGTCACTATATATTGTTGTGTTCATTTTGCCCTCTATCTTCTTAGGCCTTCCGGGGCCTGATGCTGAGAAGCATCCCCACAGCATGATGCTGCCACCACCATGCTTCACGGTGAAGATGGTGTGTTTGTAAAGATGTGCAGTGTTGGGTTTACACCAAACATAGCGTCTGATGGCCAAAAAGCTAGACTTTTGTCTCATCAGCGCATAGAACCTTTCTCCAGATGAAGAACCTGGGCAACAGTTGTGGTCTCTCCCATCTCAGCTGCTGAAGCTTGTAACTCTTTCAGAGTAGTCATAGGTGTCTTGGTGGCCTCACTCACTAGTCTACTTCATGCACAGTCAGTTTGTGAGGACAACCTGCTCTAGGCAGATTTATGCATGTCCTATATTCCTTCCAATCCTTATGATGGATTTACCTGTATTCCAAGGGATATTCTGCATCTTGGAAATTTTGTTGCATCCATCCCCTTTTCAGTAACTTTTGTAGTGTAATAGCTTCAGAAAGAAGGGGCTGACTGTCCCAGTGAAAGCTGTATGTGCTTGTGACATGCACATTGTACACACCACCACTTGCAACCAGCTCTCCATCATACACATGTTTGGAGCTGGTGGCTGGACCACCAACTGTGACCGGATCCTCCTCTCCTGGGTGGCCACAGTGGCAGAGCTTGCACAGATACTCAGTGTTTGAGAACAGATTGAGATCTTTTCTTCAGACAGGCTTACCAAGGCCCTCCAGCTCACTCCTCAGCCACGGTGAGAGGCAGGGAATACAGTTTATACTCTCTCATAACAGCACTAACCATAGACTGGAAACACTAGCTGATATGTTGGCACAGGGAAAGGCTTTGAAGGCACTTTGAAAGTGTTGGATTAGTGCCAGACGATCACTCCTCTCCCTCCCTGCTATTCTTGCTCCTCTTCTTTATTTTTCTTGTTCTCTGTCTTTGTGTGCCCCTGTCTTTGTTTTCTATCTTTAAAAGCCTCTTGCTGTCAACAGCTAGCCACTGTCCAGCTCCAGCTTCTGTGTCTGGGTTCGAACATCTCTGACTCCACTCCAACCTCCACTGTTATCTCCTCTCCTCAGATCAGCCATTCATTACACATATGGAGGCTTGGCTCCGAATGAGAGAGCTGCCTGGACTAGTAGCTGGGTCCTTAGATCTTTCTATCTGCGTCTCCTGCTGTTTCACTCTTGTTTCCTCCCTTTCTTTGACTCTCTCGCCCACACGCTGGCTCACTCATCTATCTTGTAGTTGTTAACTCCTCTTGATTTACTTTATCCTCTGGCATCCAACTTGTCCACCTGTTCATCTGTCTCCTTTCTTGTCTGACTTCTGATTCTCTGTATTAGTCATCCATCTGAAGTAACTCCTCTTTTCCATATCTCATGTTCCTCCTCCCTAACTTTTATTTTCAGCATCTTTTTTGCCCTTGTCCTTTACTTTTGACAAAGCACAGGTCATTGTGACCTTATCCCAGTGATGAGTGTTTTTGGCTGATCAGGCCTGTAGAGTATCTGTTTGCCAGTGTTTCACTCCCTTGTCCCAACCAGGCTGTTTTTTGCAAGGGTCTGTATATTAAAACTGGATGTTCACTCTGTCATAAACTAGACCACTGGTAATGTGCCTTGGCCTCCCAACACTTTAATGGGGTCCAAGGGGTAAATGAGACAAACACCAGTGACACATTAAAATTCTTTGCTGAGCGCATCATCAGCCTTTAAATCTTGCTAAGTTTTAACTGCATGTAATGGCCCATTACCTAACACTAACAGCTGTCAGTCACCTCAGCTTTGATATTGTGTTGCAGGGCTTTAGAGAAACTTTTAACTAGCAGGAGAAGCCAAGGAACAAAGTTACTGTATATGGGGGGGCTGGAGCCAATCCCAGTCAGCATTGGGCGAAAGGCGGGTTACACGCTGGACAGGTTGCCAGTCCATCGCATGGCCAACACGCAGACGAGCAAGCGCAAACACACACACACACACACACACACACACTCACTCCTACGGGCAATTTAGAGTCACCAATCAACCTAAGCCGCATGTCTTTGGACAGTGGGAGGAAGCCAGAGTACCCGGAGAGAACCCACGCAAGTATGGGGAGAACCTGCAAACTCTGCACAGAAAGGTTGCGTACCTGGAACCTTCTCACTGTGAGGCAACGGCGCTACCCACTACGCCACCGTGCTGCCCCTCTCCTGTCTAAATATCTTTTGTTAAAATGTTTGGGTTGGACAGTTGATTTGATAATTCTTGCTATCATTAACAGCCAGCTCGTGTACTTTCAGGTGCCTTGTTCCAGTGGTTCTTTACTCTACGTGTGGTGTACTCTCATCACTATTGAACCTGACTCTCATATGCAGCAGAGAGTGGTGAGTATCATGTACACAAACTTACATGCACAGTGTTTATCTCCACATTGTAGGCAACGTTAAGGTTTTGTCTTGACATCTGTGAGTTAGTATTACAGTTGCACCCCCAATCTTTAGATGACCACCCACATTGATGAAGCTTATGGAGATTTACTGCACAGCCGAACAGTATGCTTGGGTTTCCCCAACTCTTACTAGGTTATATATTATAGAAAACGACATCATACCAAAGCATTACCAACTCATACGCATACGGTACAGAGGACATTTTGAAGCAATTCCTTTGACATATTTGGACATGAAATGATCAGACCAGCCAGGTTTGGTTGTTTATTCTTCTTCGGTTTATTTTTACTATTGCTGCTGTACTTTCAATCCCAGTGTATTGTATTGGAATATGTGGAAAAAAACTGATTAGTCCAAGAAGAAAATTACATTCTTTGTAGTAGGATTTGTAGCATCAAAATGAAGACGTGTAAGATTAGCATCTCATTCAGTGATTCATGAGTTGCATTGCCAGTTTAAGTCAGTACACTCCATTTGTTTGTGCAGTACATCTCACTGATGATTGTTGTATGTGAACCCATGTTTCAGGTGGTTTTCAGTCCACTGTTTGTCATGAGGAGCCACCTGCCAGATCCGGTAATAGTCCATATAGAGAAGAGAAGTCTGGGACTCAGAGAGAGCCAGCTGATACCTGGACAGGGCCACCAGGAACCCCTGTTGAATACTGAGGCTGACCTCACTCACCATCTCACTTTCCAATCCAGGTAAAAAACAGAAGACAACAAAAAAAACTGATTCTTACAGGAAAACAAATGGGCATTTTTGTGTACAGGAAGCATGGAGGGAGGTCAGATAAATGTGATATAGGTATACTGTAATTATTTCAACCTAAAAAAAAAATTCCCTGGGCTCTATATGTCCTACAAGAGCAAGTACAAAAATCTTTATGACCACAATAATATAACCTTTATACACATCCCACACAGGCCTGACCTTCATCTGCCACATCATGTTTGGCAGGTCTTCTGTTATATTACAGTGTAGCTCCTCAACAAGCAGCTTATACAGCTGTAAAGGACAAAGTCTAAGTCTGGTCTGTATGTAATGAGGATGTTACACCTCCATTAGAAGATGGGGAGACACTAAAGATTTTCTCAACAAATTATGACTTCTCTAAGCCAACATGAAGACATGATCCTCCAGAGGGATCCAGGCGCATTTCTTGGGAACAGGAGGCCAGCTTGGTTGTAGCTGTTTATCAGCTCCAAATCCAACATGGCAAGTTGGACAATAATTGCACCTCACTGAGATACAGGCCCTAACTGAGAGCGGGGTTTTGGCCATGTTTTAGCATGTTTGTGGATAGAATTGTATGCTTGTACACACGTTTGCATGGTCAGATGAGCAGTGTATATAGTTTATGTATCACATCTATGTGTGGTCTGTGTCTCTAAATGTCTTGTTTAGCTATATGCCAGAATAAGTGTGACCATCACTGGGTCGCAGAGTCTGTCACATACATCACTATTACACTTGTTACTCTGTCCCAGTTTGTCAGTGTGTGTTCTTGTAAGAGACAGCTCTCTATAAGATTTCTTATAGCAGGCTCAACTAAGCTGAATCAGTTATCAAAATCTTTGCATTCCATAAAAGAAATGCTTTGTGTCTGTAACTTAATATCAAATCTAATAACGTCACAACTATAGCTTGTATCATGTCATATACAATGAATGACAGATGTTTTGGTCCACAGTGCCTTTCAGTAGCATGTATGTTTCAGTATGGATGACTCCAGGAGAAATAGCTACCATATGTACACAGTGTACAGTTGTGTTTGTTATCTGTAAATCTGTAGTTTATGTTGTTTTATGCAAATCCATGGAAGAAAAATTGCCCCTTTTGGTAGCAGATAGTGGTGATTTGAATAAACAAAGTAAACTTTGACTGAAATTGACTTCCCCCTCAGAGAATGTTTTGCTATTACTGTTGTGTGTTTAGATACAGGGTTGTTTTGATTTCAGCTGCAATAAAGGAACCAGAGCACCCATACAGTGAGAGAGGATATATTTGGCCCCTGTCGTAGACAAATCCTTTTTGTGTATTCAAAAAGCAAGCTCAGAAACTGCTAAGCGTCTTGTCTTTCTGCACTGTAACCACAGTTCTCCTTGTGTTTACGATCCATCCCCTGACTAAACTGCCTCTCACCACACAAACTTTATAGTCCCCTCAACTCAATCCATCCCTCATCCTGCTCCATCTTCACAAACACACACTAGAAGCCACAGTTGTAAACGGTCCTTGACCCACATACACGTTTTGTACACGCACACACAAGCCCCCAACCCCAAACCCCTAAGATAGATCCAATCTTGAATCTTCATTGGTCAAGAGATCATCTTTCCTTCCTGTAATTACACATAGTTGTGGGCTCTAATGGACGAGGTGGGGAGTATAGCTGTGGTCTGCTACACAAGAGGCACAGACAAGTCTTAACCAGAACTGTTGTGTCCTACTCTCCACATATTGACCGCCGCATTAAAAAACCGAGAGTTATAATCAGAAGCCTCTTCCAGTTTCCCCCCGCAGGAACTGCTCTGGATGAAAAGCTTCCTGTCAACACCTTGTCCCTCTCCTCAGTCTTGCCTCAGATCTATAAGCAACAGCCTCTGTGTTCCTTTTATAGCACAATGGGCTCTATTAATAAACTGCTGCTCTGGGGTAAAGGGGCTGCTTTGCTTTAGCCAAGTGGAACTGGATGCTGCCCAGTGAAAGAGAAGAAGACGTTACAGTGCTTGCATTTAGTTCTTTTTTTCTCCGTGTTGTAAAGCCATAATTGACCAGTGTCTGAGTTATCCAATAGGAGTATTTACTGCTATTTAGTTTTTACTGTGATCTTTGCGCATTAGTGTTTGTAAGGCGAGACTGTATGTCAGGAAGAAGGATCCAAAACAAAAGGCAGATTCAATCCACTTTGAGGTTTCAGGGTAAAAGCAGAGTTTAGCTGGAGGTCACTTTAATTGTGCCGAACAAAACAATGGGAATAGTCAGCTGCCGTCAGAGAAGTCTTGTACTATATTGAAATAAAGAGTATATTTGGATTGTTTCTGACATAAAATAAGTAAATATGCTTCCAAACCAGATTTGCTAACAAAATACACAGCAGTGGGTAACAACCATGTGCCTTACTGACCCTAAAAGTATATAGGTTTTCATCTCAAGCTATCACATATCACACTGTTTGCCAGGAGGACCTGCACAGTGTTGGGTAGAGATGGTGCATGGTTGGGAATTGCTAAAACTATCTACCCCCAGTTAGTGTCTATTGCTTTTTGTGTTACACTCAGCCACATATTGTTAGAAAAATCTGCAATGATATTGTGTTTGTGCTCTGTCCCACAGGGAGGATGAAGATGCTTCTCACTGTGCTGTGCCAATCTCCACCAGTCTAATTAAACAGATAATGAACAAGACTGGAAATAAGGACAGCCTGGAACACATCCTGACTGACTTCTATGGTCCGAAAACCTCTACTGAGTCAGCATGGCCCTACGTCACCAAAGATACTGACAGGTACTCCCCTGCAAATTTAAGGTGTACAATGAATTTTCATATGTCGGTGAAGTTAAATACAAATGTAGTCAGTCAATGTACAATAATCTTGAAGAGCCCGTCTGCACTTAGAAGCACCTGACCAGGACGAACATAGTAAAGCAAAGCAGGATAGAGCAGTAATGACACTAGATTCATACTTGCAACATCCTGGGTGCCTGAGCCGTAACCCACCGGGACATCATGACACCTCATCATCTCTTGTAATAAGTCCATCCATCCATCCATCTTCGTCCACTTTATCCGTGCCCGGGTCACAGGGGCAGTAGTCTAAGCAGAGCCCCCCAGACTTCCCTCTCCCCACACACCTCCTCCAGCTCCTCAGGAGGAACCCCACGGCGTTCCCAGGCCAGCCAGGAAACATAGTCTCTCCAACACGTCCTGGGTCTGCCCTGAAGCCTTCTCCCAGAGGGGCATGCCTGGAATACCCAGGGAGGCGTCCAGGGGGCATCCGAAACAGGTGCCCGAGCCACCTCAACTGGTTCTGCTCAATGTGGAGGAGCAGCGGCTCTACTCCGAGCTCCTCACTGGTGACTGAGCTCCGCACCCTATCCCTAAGAGTGCACCCAGTCACTCTCCGGAGGAAACTCATTTCTGCCGCTTGTATCCGTGATCTCATTCTTTTAGTCATGATCCGAAGTTCATGGCCATAGGTGAGGGTAGGAACATAGATCGACCGGTAAATTGAGAGCTTCGCCTTACGACTCAGCTCCTTCACCACAATGGACCGGTACAGAGACCACATTACTGCGGACGCCGCACCGATCTGTCTGTCAACCTGCTGCTCCATTTTTGCCTCACTCGTGAACAAGACCCCGAGATACTTAAACTCCTCCACTTGAGGGGGCAACTCTCCCCCAACCCAGAGAGGTGGGGGAGAGTTGTAATAAGTCAGTGGTTGTCAAACATTTTTTGTCATTCCCCACTTAAGAGGGTGGGTGAATTTTCAAGCCCCACTTGTCAAAAAATTATAACGAAATTGCCAATTTTAAAATTTCAAATTGATTGATATATCAAATAACACTAAGTTGAAAACTGATAAAATATAAGTGCAACTGTATCGTTTGACAGGGGGATAGTTTTCAATTTTGCAGCACTTGTTTCATCCAGCATAATCGACACCATGTCTACAGTTACAGGGAGAATGAGCTGCTCAGCAATTGACTGGGGTGTGTTGTCTCTAAATGTCTTCTTAATTTGTTGGGTCTCATGCTGTCTGCTGTCAGCGCTTTAAGACACAAGACACACGTGTCCCTCCATCCCCCACCATTCCCACCATGAATCCAAGCGCAAGACAGGCTTCATCATACAGTATTTTCTTTTCAGCTGGCTTTTTGGTTGATAAGACTTACTGCCTGTTGTTCGTTTGTCTACTTGCGCTGAATCACCTGCTTCTTTGGTGGTCCATGTAACACATTTATCCATTTACGTTATTATGCCCACTACGTACACTATTGGCCCTCTGTGTGAATGTTTCCTTATATTGTTGCGCGGCAGTTAACATGCCAACGTCAAACTATGGTTCCACTTTTTTCTCCTGGCCCCAAACTGATGTTATTTTAATTTACTTATATTAATGACCCATTTCTAATTTTCCCCGTTCATTGCACCCCACCTGTCATGTCTTTATTCCCCACTAGTGGGGCGCGCCCCACACATTGAGAACCACGGCAATAAGTCAACATGGATAATTCTTTTTCATCGTTATTATAGCACTTCTGTGGCTATTCAGAATTCATAACGCATACAGTTTTCCTCATGAAAGCAGTTTTGCAAGCAAGCCTTTAATTATAAGGGAGGCTCCTCTTTATTGCTGACTCTTTGTTCACATAATAAAACAGTTAACTGTAAAGACAATGTAGAGCCACGCATCAGATGTTAGCAATGATCCAACTGTAGTCCCCAAAGACCAGAGATTTAGGCAGGCATTCTGTCACATTCCAACTTTCTCACACAAGTCACAGGGCCATGCATTCAGTTAAAATTTGGCATAGCTTTGCAGAATGTACAGTGCGTGTACTGTGTGCATGTGTGCCTTTGTATTACTTACATTATGGGGACTGAAACCTGATAACACACTTATACTGTGGGGACTCAGCCATCCCAACCAGAGGCTGGTCCCCACAAGGAAATCACTGAATTTTAGGATGGCAACATGGTTTAAGGTTAGTGTGAGGTTAGGTATTAGGTACTGACTGCCTGCAGTTGCCTGGGTTTCTCTGCTCTATACATACACAAACACACACAGAGTTTTGCCCAGCACATGCATATACACCTTTAAATGACACGCACACTGTGTCTCAGTGGAAAACTGTCATTTGCTATTTGGTGTTGGGTTTCTCTGTCAGTCAGGCCTCTCTCTTCACTGCAATCCATCCCTGTGAAGACAAAAGCTCAAGGCCAAAGCTCATTTCCCATCCTGGAAACCCAGAAGTCTGTGACTTTATACAAAATGGAAAAAGTGCCATTAGGGGATTAATAGCAGCGATTGCTATCTCTCTTAAATACCGTGAAAACTCAGACAGCAAGAGAAAGCAACAATTTAATTAGTATATTTTTCTTTAATATTTATAAAAATGAATCGGATTGCTGTGTCGAGACTGCTCCGTCTCCCCAGCACAGTGAAGAAGCCAAACTAACTGAGCTCCTTGGTTGTGTCTTAAATGGACAGAGGTTGTTAAGAGCGGTAAATGTTATCTTTCTTTTCTGGATTTTTAATGGTAGCGAGGCACCAGTGATGTGAGGGTAAGCACAGGCAGGCTGTATGTGTTCAGTGTTTTGTGCCTCTCAAAATTCACACTTCTAAAACCCTCAGCTCCTGAGATGGCAGAATTTGACAGAAGCTGCTAAGCACATTTCATTAGTTTCCAGTTTAGAAACATTGTTTTCTTGGCAATAGTTAGAGAGATAACAAGTGGGTTTTTATATTTAATTGGTAGGTAGTTGACTTCTGTGATATTACCGATCAGGCAGAGTGACGGGGATGGGGGGATTCTACAGCTCAAGATGGTGGAGAGTTTCTCAGTCACCGCTATCCAGAGAGAGTAAACGGGTTGACAGGTCCGAGTAGCATGGAAGTAATCATTGGCACAATCCAGAGTGCATTGTGAACAGGTATCTATATCAATGAAACCCATTTTAAACATTTTACCTTGTGTGATGTGAGTCCTGTGAATAGTCTTGTATTATATAAGCTGTAAGTTTATATTGGTAGTCATGGTCCAGAATCTCGGTCCAGAAGTCAGGGCTGTTGGGGAGAGATAAATCCGTTTCCCATTTAGTCACTGGTAATGTTATTGTTCTATCTGTATTTGACATTAGTTTATAAAGTTTAGATACTATCTTCTTTGAGTTTGTAGATTTCATTATCTCCTCAGCTAGCATGGAAGGTTGCAGGGGGTTGTTGATTATATTGATCTTTGATTTAATTATGGATTTTAACTGTTGGTACTGGAGAAATTCTCCTCTCCCAACTCTGTACTTCCGGACTAATGTATTAAATGGTATAAACTGGTTGTTTTCAAATAGATGATGAAGGTTAGCGATTCTTTTGTGTTGCCATGTTGGAAAGTAGATGGGATTATTATGAAGTTGAAAGTCAGGGTTATGCCAAATTGGAATGTATCTACACGGTGTTAATGATAATTTAGTGGTTTTGTTTGCTTTCCACCAAGCTGTCAGAGTTGCAGAGACTGTGATATTTTTGAAATAGTTCATTTTCTTAGTTGAGTATGGTAGGAAGGCACGGTCTGCAACTGAAGTATTTTTGCATTGATTTTGTTCTAGTTCTATCCATGAGCTATTACAACTATCCTTCTGAATCCATTGAACATTGAAATGTTTTAATTGATTTGCTAATAATACTCAAAATTTGGTGCTTCTAGGAAACCTTGTGATTTGTTCTTCCAGAGTGTTGACAGGGAAATTTGGGGTTTTTTATTGTTCCAGTAAAATTGCGAAGTCAGAGAATTGAGTGATTTGAACCATTTATCTGCTGGTGTTGTGGGAAGCACAACACCAGCAGATAAATGGCAAAAAACAGGTAGTTAATTTGTGGTAAGGTTTTCATTTTGACTGCAGCAATTCGGCCAATGAGTGACAGCGGGAGGTTGGACCAGCGTTTGAAATCATCTTCTATCTTTTTTAGCAGAGGGGTGTAGTTAAGGTTAAAAGGTTCTGACAGCCTAGGGGAAATACAGATTCCTAAATTTTTAATGTTGCCAGTGTGAAGTGGTAGGGGACAGTCTTGAGCTGCAGAATCCCAGGCATCTTCAGAGTGGCAATATGGTGGATTTATTCCAGTTTATTCTGTAGTTAGAAATCCTGGAGAATGTATTAATAATGGATAAAGTTTCTTGTAGTGAACTGTAGGGGTCCTGTAGATATAATAGTAAATCATCTGCATAGAGGCTAATTTTATGTTGTGAGTTAGTATCTTGTAATCCTTTGATGCTATTATTCTGACGTATTGCTGCTGCTAGAGAATAGAGATGGTACTTCTTCTTTTAATGCTGTTCTCTAGCTGCTTTTGTGTTTTTAGGGAAAGCTCCTGAGAAACCATTTTTATTACACATCCAAACATGAATTCTTAGTTTATCTAAAACAACCAAGATAAAACAATCAGCTGAGGCGTCGTACCTGAAGCTCTTTGTTGTTGAAGGTGAGGAGACTGATCTCTTCTTTAGTCTGCTTCACCTCCTTCCACCACCCCTCCTCCTTCCTGAGCCACTGCTCACACAGCAGTTTGATTCCATCGTGCCATCGGGCCAGGCAGTCCACATACGCTTTGGTGCGAGCTCCTCTTTTTTTTTTTTTTTTTTTTTTTTTTCAAACCTGCCTCCTTGTGCCGAGCAAATAGCCGACTGGCTCTACAACAACCACAGTACTTTCATTTGACCATAAAACAGGCCACATTGTATTACATGTGTACCTATGTCTCCAATCTCATGGTCAAACACAGAACAGACATTCATGTTAATTAGTAATTTTTTTCAGATGAGTAACACTGTAAATCAGTAATCTGTACTTAAAAATGGAAAAATGACATCTGTCTTCAGATATAATCAAAAACTAACATTTTTAGTAATTAATTAATGATTCCGTTATTTCAAATAAATAGGAATAATACTCAAACTAACAAAACATATTGCAAACATACAGTATAGACCTGTGTGCCTACTACAACAGTCCTCTCATTGAGCACCTCTGTAGAAAAGTGGCCCATGGCTGAACCTAAAGGAAAACCCTAAATCTGAACCCGAAGGAAGATCATTTTGAGATCCTCTGGAAGTTTTGCCTCCATTTACTCCAGTTTAATACCACAGTTATTCAGTAATCAAATTTATGGTATCATAAAATGTTGGTTTATGTTGGATGTCAAAAATCTAAGATTTTTTATTGTCAATTCACTATATGTGCAGGACATACAGAAAAATTTAAATATTGTTTCTCTCTCACATAATGTTGAATGCCCATGCCATTTAAGAAACTAAAATAGAATAAAAGTAGAATAAATGCAGAATAACTAGAATATGAAAACCGAATTAAAGTAATTAGGATAAACTAAATGGTACAACCTAATACGGGAGTACGCAGGTAGACTACATTCTATGTAGACAAGGCAATCTGAGAGAGATTAGTGACTGCAAAGTGGTGGTAGGAGAAAGTGTAGCCAGACAGCACTGGATGGTGATGTGTAGGATGACTCTGGTGGTCAGGAAGAAGAGGAGAGGAAAGACAGAAAAGAAGACCAAGTGGTGGAAGTTGCAAAAGGAAGAATGTCGTGAGGAATTCAGATAGAAGTTAAGACAGGCTTTGGGTGGTCAGGAAGAACTTCCAGATGACTGGGAAACTACATCAGAAGTGATCAGGGAGACAGGTAGGAAGGTGCTAGGTGTGTCATCTGGAAGGAGGAAAGAAGATAAGGAAACATGGTGGTGGAACGAGGAAGTACAGGACAGCATTCAGAGGAAGAGGCTAGCTAAAAAGAAGTGGGACATAGAAAGGACTGAAGACAGTAGACAGGATTACAAGAAATTGCAG
>NW_018127961.1:668856-673906 GCF_001952655.1 Monopterus albus
AAGACAGTAGTGAGACCAGCTATGCTGTATGGGTTAGAGACTGTAGCAGTGAGGAAAAGACAAGAGGCAGAGATGGAGGTAGCACAGATGAGGATGTTGAGGTTCTCTTTAGGAGGGACCAGGATGGACAGGATTAGGAATGAGCACATCAGAGGGACAGCTCAGGTCGGCTGTTTTGGGGACAAGGTCAGAGAGGCCAGATTGAGATGGTTTGGACATGTGCAGAGGAGGGGTAGTGGTTATATTGGTAGAAGGATGTTGGAGATGGAGCTGCCAGGCAAGAGGTCAAGAGGAAGGCCAAAGAGGAGATATATGGATGTGCTAAAAGAGGACATGAAGTTAACTGGGGTGAGAGTAGAGGATGCTGAGGATAGAGTTAGGTGGAAACAGATGATTCGCTGTGGCGACCCCTAACGGGAACAGCCGAAAGAAGGAGAAATGGTACAACCTAATGGCTATGAAGAAACTCAAAACTGTGTTCAAACAGTGACAGTGTGTAAGTCAAAACCGTGTGTTAAACATCCATCCTATTTTATCTATCTCTTTCTCTCTCTCTCTCTCCACTCTAGTTCTCAAGTATTGATTTAAGTCTCAGCCCCGGTGCCGGTTGGGCTGTAGGATAGGCTACATATTGTACATACATTTCCTATACATAGGATGAATAAATGTTTACTCTGATTTAAAAGATATTCATGCCAGTTTCAGTCTCTGCAAGTTGGGTTTCATGGCAACAGTCAGGAAACACCGTGTGTTTTCGACACATCACATGTTTAGTAGGATGTATGTGATAAGTCTGAGGTGGCAGTTTGGTGGTTGAGCAGAGGCAACGTGGCCTTGGGAGGAAAGGGAAGACTGGGTCATCTTTGATGACTCTGAACTTCAGAGTAAGTCTGAGAGCACTGTTTGTTTGGCTGTCTTCTGGCACCCAGCCCTGTTTAGGGCTCACCAGCCATGGTTACCGTCAAATGACTGCTGTTATCGGTGGATTGGTATAAAAGCGGTTGTATGGTTTTGTCTGTGTGCCTGTTTCTCTGTCTCTGCATGCCCATGGTTGTTCCCAGATGCTTTGTCTACCATCTTTCTGTTTGTATTGTGCAAGTTGTTTGCAGACCATGTCTTTCTATGTATTTGTTTAGCCTGCGTGACTCTTGTCAGTGTTAATGGTCTGCATAATATAACAGTATAAGAATTGCCTGTTTATTTATGACACATTTAAATGTCAGTTTGAGGGTGAATGCTGCTCTGTTTGGCAGTGTGTACAACATGTCCACAGCCAAAGTACTGGAGCAGACAGAGGAAAATGATCCTTGATGAACATTGATAGAAATGATCTTTAATCCTGGTGATTGAGCAAAAACAAATTTTATGACGTGATCTAGCTGATCTGACAATAAAGGTTCTTTATCACTTGTGCATTACAGGTAGCTGTGTGTTTGTCTCTTTGTCTTGACATGTGTCATTGTGTAGCTATATGTCTAGGTGCGGTGTGTGCAGTCCATGCACCCATAGCCATGCTGCAATAGTCTGTATGAGAAACAAGCTCAGCACACATTTGTTCTGAATGTCTGCCTGCTTGTCTTTTGTTTTGTCTGGACCCCTGAATAGAGTGGTGTTGATCACTCCTGTCAGAGGTTCAGGTTTTATTCCCAGAAGTAAATGTGCATCGATTGCAAAGACCAAAGGTTCAACCAGCTCTTTCGGTAGGATTGGTTAAATCTTAGATAAACGAGACCTTCCCTGCCATCCCACATAGCAGATGATTCACTCTGGTAAAGAAACTTAGGAGGCATCAAGTTAAAGTTAAATAATGTTAAATACAAGTAATACATAAGACACACATGCAGATTATACAAAAGCAACAAGTTAATTAAAAAACAGGGTGCTATCCAGTCCTCATCCTATTCTATTCTATACAAATCATATTGTTACATTGGAGTAAAAGTAAACCAAATCCTCGTGTGACCACAGGTATATGCACTGAGAAGCTGTTTCCAGCATTTAGGAAAGTCATGTACTGCGCATCCTATAAAAATCCTCAGCTTTAGCTCTTACTACCCAAATCAGTTTTTCTCAGACAAACTGCAACACATCCTCTTAATGCTCTGACTACATTTACTGTAGGGCTCTGAATGTTCTTTAAAGCAATTACACATGTGGCTTGTAACAGACAATAATTAGTTTGCATTTCCTGGAAAATCTCTAGAGTATATACAGTATGTAATAAATGTATTTTCGCCTCAGTGGGAACGCATTCTGTCAGTTTGGAAATCAATTCAAGAACCTCTTTACAGAAAACCAACCAAACCAGTTGGACCAGTCACAGCAGTGTGACCTAATTACTGCCCTCAGATGTTACCAGGGTCATTTTTATAGTAATGTGCTCTCTCCCCACAGGGCTGTGGTAGAGCCACTTGCCCAGTGGGATAGTCCAATGCAAGTGAAATTATCCAGCTGGAAGTCTGGTCTGAACACTCTACTGGTAGAACTGTTGCCCTGGGCCCTGCTCACCAACCACTCCCAGTGGGACCTCTGGCTCTTCGAGGGAGAGAGCATCGTACTTCAGATACCAGCCGGCAAGGTCATTGTACCGCCCAACTTCAAGGTAGGGTGCCAGCTACAGTATATGCCTACTGCAAGAGACACCTTTAAAAAGGAACAGTAAAGGTTTAAGATGCTAAGACCAAAGCCTCTTGACTTTTAGTCCCAAGCCCCAAAAGCACTGGATCCTAGATTTTCCATAAAGTTAATAGCATTTTCTTATACCACTTAGATTTTTTTATATAATATCTGAGCACCACGTATTATGTTACATCAGTGGAATCATGTTGCATGAATGTCAGTAAAAGTTTGCCAGTAGAACCTGAGATTATTCCCCACAGCTGCATTACAGCAATATTCCCTGCCTAGGTCTTTATCTGCAGCCAAGCTCTGCCACCGTATGTTGCTGGCGCATCTTGCCACTGGCTTCTGAGATCAGAAGAACGGGTTTCAGATGGTTTTCCCCTGTGAAACACAACACACACACATTCATTTCTGTGCCACTGGAGGCAACATATCAAAGAGCAAGTACTGATATGGTTCAGCACAAGAAACAAAACAAGTTATAAATGTGTCAAAATAGAAACAAATAAAACATTGTTCCCATAGAGTCCTGCTATTTTTCCTGGAACTACAAGTGCTGCAGCTCTGAGTTGATCAGTTTATGGGTTTATGGGAGAAGTCTGGTGTTTGAAAGGCATGTGTCATGAAGCTAAAATGCATGAATATTCTCTGTGTCACTAACATTATGTTTTCCTAACAAAGCCAGTGGTAATGGAGGTTATATATTTTTCAGTTGCCAGTACTGTTTGCAAAGCTTTGCAGGGAACACTGACACTCTCAGGACACTGTGCTGAGTTACTGATAATGAAGCCACAGTTAATCCTAGCATCTGACTGTATCCAAAGTGCTGTCAAACACAGACTGTTTTAATAGTAAATTGTGTTTGGCATGCATGACAGTGAGTTGACCTCTTTTTCCCCACCATCCAGGAACCCTTCCAGATTGGTATCTACTGGGCCCACACCAACACTGTCCACAAGTCTACAGCACTGAAACTGGTCCATGACCTGACTTCTCCTCGATGGAAGGAGGGATCAGGCCCAGACATGGTCACTCTAGATGAGGAGGGATACGTAGAGGTCGACATCACCCTGGGCACCTTCCCTGGAAGACAGAAGGTGAGGAAACCAATGATCAAACTTTGAAACTTATTTAACATTCAGTTACCACCACCTGTTGAATGTCCTTGATTAAAAGGTTGTATTCCAAACAGGAAAAGTAGTTGATTGAACAGTCAGGTGAGGTCGAGACTCACTAGGATTTTAATAGGGTACTTTGTAGTAATGTATCCAAATGTGTTTTACACATTCTAGTGTGTTCATTGAACTATATGGCAGTTTTCATCTGTTTTTATCCCACAGCTGTTAGTCTACCACAAACCAACTACTGTATAGCCAACAAAACCAACTGGTTTACCTGCTTAGAGATGTGCAGATACCAGAGCAGAGCTATAGCAAGAATAGAAAAACAGCTGTGCTGACCTTAAAGATATTAGCAAACTACGAGGGAATCAAATCTAGTTCTTGAAATAGTCATTTAAATGCATTGAATTTCACATTAAGGCCCCAGATGGTACCATGAAAATGTTTTTAGTGAAATACAATATAATGTCATTAAGTGAAACCAGTTTTTCAGTGGATGTTGAGCAGACAGCTCAAGCTTTTTCCTAACATATTTTAATCTCACCAAATGAAAATGCTACTCAATTGTGTGTTTTTTCTAATTATACAGTATCTAGCTAACAACTTAATGTGTTTTGTTCCCCTTGTAGCTGTGTCAGTTCTGTGTGTCATCTGTGGTGAGACATGGCATCCAGATCCTACAGATAGAGGACAGAGCAGTTCTTGTCAACAACACTACTTACTGGATACAGTACAGGCCTCTGCTGACTTATCACACACTGGGTAGCAGTGACCAGGTAACGTGCATAACATGTGCTGTTAACTGAGCATTTCTCTGAATCGTACACTGTTTAGAAACAGTCATGCACAAACACGTGCAACAAGTCATCTTCAGTAGTGCGACTCCACTTCTTCTTTCATTTGATGAAGTAATGTCAAATATATCAACTCCTGGTTATTTTTGCACATGGTAAAATATGAAAGACGGGAATGTAGAATCTTTTTCCTTCGTATTTAATTAAGAAAAACAGTGCTTGTGCTGGCATACTACTAGAACATATGAGGCAAGGTTTCAGGCTCTACAGTACAAGGGCTAATATTTCATTCATCACATCACCTTCTCAGTTTTCACCAACTTAACTGTTTGCTCCGTCTCTCTACAACACTGTGAAATAGTTTAAATCCACTGCTTCAGTACCTCGTAACTATAAACATGCATGGTGCATGTGCACGGCCCTGCATCCTGTCTGTTCTGCTGAACGTTCTGAACCCCCCCACACACACACATTACTCCCACACATCCACCCCACCACTACTACACACACACA
>NW_018127961.1:674152-674494 GCF_001952655.1 Monopterus albus
ACAAAGGTGGGTCCCCCGCCCCCCCTCCAGCGTGCTCACCATGTGGCAATAGCGCTTCATAGCAACATTGGACAAACAGCCAGAATTGGATGCAGGTTTCACTTCTCACTTTCATCTGCTGCTTGTCCCCAAAGAGCAACAGTGCACTGATGTCATCTAACGAGCCTTCAGATCCTCTTAAAGAAGGATGGCAGAGCTTGCAAGTTGTAATTGACTGAAAAACCTTTAAAAAAATAGGCAAAAAATAACCAAATAGCAGGCACTGGGCTTAACAATAACACAGACCACAAACAAGGCTAGGAATGTCTTTTTAGTTGGTGTATTCATCATGCTTAGTACCTA
>NW_018127961.1:674535-691513 GCF_001952655.1 Monopterus albus
CTGAACCAGCACAGCAGGACCTTTCTGCTACCAATTTAGCACTAAGCTGAGTGAGAGAAAGAAGAGAGTACAATAACAATGTGGTTTTACCATATTTCTTTTGTAATCACTGCCATCTTCTTTGCTCTGTCTTTTCTTCTTTGCTTCCATGTCCCATTCCATATACTTTACAATTGCAACTTTTGTCCCCCTCAGTTTATTTTCATTTGCTCTGCTTCTTTTGTTCCCTCAAAACTTTTTCTGTTTTTCCTTCTTCTATTCCCGTTAATTATTTAAATTTCCTTTATTTTTTCTCCTCTTCTCCCCTTCTCAACATGTTATATTATGTCCTCCCCAGGCCTGTGACCTTCCAGAGACAGCCGTATTCAGCCTGGCTCCCTCTGGAGAGTCATCCCTGGCCACGCCGTGCTCAGTGCCATGCTGGGACATCCTCCAGGGAAAGGTGGAATTCCCTCTGCCTCTCAGACACATGCTCTTCAGCTTGTTTCCCAGGCCTGGTGCCGCAGTTGGATCTACAGCATGGAGCCTCCCTGCTCCCATCCGACCAGACCTCCCCAGGCAGAGTTTGTCTGTTCCTGGGGAACCAGACTCGGGCGGTGGCCTGAGCAGCAAGTGGGTGAAGCGGAGCATTTGTGGTTTGCTGGCTGTGACAGTCCATTTAGAGCAGGGTACTGAACCTCAACTGGCATAAAACATCAGACAGGGAGGCAGTGTAGCTTGTCACAGCTTGTTAAACACTGGTAATGAAGCAAAAGGAGAAATGCCCTCAGCGTTTCCACTGCCCAGCTCTCCAATTTTTTCATGTCTTTCTTTTTACTTTACTTTTCTGTCTCTTTATTCTTTGGATCTCTTGGTAGCCTGAGTTGACATCTGTTTGGATGGGTGTTTGTAACTGAGAACACAGTGATAAATATTCACAGACACACTTTTCTGTGCCCTGCTTGGCTTCAGCATTTACTGTGTGACTGTGTACTAATGTATGTGCAGCCAGACACTGATATAAAAAGAAACATGACAATGGACACAAACACATGGTGTGTCACTGCCTGGCTGCAGTTTGGGCTCTGTCCATGGATGCACCTCAGAGACTTGCACATGGGCATAGCGATACTGTGACGTTTGACACGTCACTGGGTGTGTGCACTCTTCTCTGTGTGTTAGAAGGGGTTGGGATATGAGCTGTCTGTGGAAATTTTATTAATGGGTTTGTATATTTGTGTTGTAACCCACAGAGCCATAGTACTGACATACCAGGAGCACCTTGGGGTGACGTACATCAGTCTGAATGAGGACCCCTGCCCTCGCATGGTGATCCACAACAAGTGCCCTATCCCACTGCTGCTGAAGGAAGATGTCAAAGGTAAGTCTGAGTGGACACCTCCAGTCCTTTTCCCAGATCTGCCCTGGCCTTTCTGTTCCATTTGCTCTGACCACAAGCCATTTAGTTGAACTGTTTTTCCACTTATCTGTCATAGAAACTCCAAGGACTGAGGTATACTGCCGTCCTCTGCCTGCTAACTGCTGTCTGCACCATGAGCTCTACTACCACTTTTCCAGTTTCCCCGAGTGCAGGCAGAAAGAGGTGCTGCCCACATTGCTGCTGAAAACCACCTCAGACCACAGCACTGCAGACTGGACCGACCCCATAGATATCAACTGCCCCGGCACTCAGGTAAAAACATGTATGTAGGTAGGATAAGGTGAAAAGATGTCAGGCGTTTATCTCAAATGTGAGGGCGTTTCATTTCCCTTAATGCTAAATGTACAGTGTTTCCTTTTTGATAACTATATGTTTTAATGACAGAATGAATGTAACACTTCCATCATCCCTCTTTTAAAAAATGAATTCATCTCATCTGCACTTGTTATTTAAACACACAGATTCCCCTCGGGTGCTTCTTACTTTCTTAATTACAACTGATACACATTCAGCTCTTCACAGAACAGTCTCTGTAACGTCTACAGTAGGTCGAGCCGCAGCCCATTTTGAGTTACATCAAAGCACAATGGCTTTTCAGTTGTTTTAAGTAATAGCAGCCAGTCACATTATGACTGGCAGTAATCCTCTTGAACCCTGATGTTCTCTTACAAGTTTCACAATACTTACTTTATATTAGAAAAAAGTGTTCCACTATGAATGACAGTGAACTCGTTTTTGTATGGCTGTACCACCACAAAGAAAAATAACATTCTGTGGGTTTGTAGAAGGCTTGTTCACACAGTTTTAGTTCAGCAGCTGTGTGCGTGGGCATGTTTTTCTGTGGTAGTGTGGACAAATTGTAGCTGGATACCATCGTTGTGCGGCTGTTTGAGGGTTAAGACTTGGCTTTAAAGTGAGAATTAGGCTTTAGTCAGGGTAGGGTTAGGGTTAGACATCTAGTTGTGTTGTCAATGTTAAGTTCAGGGGTGAGGGAATGTATTGTGTCACTAAGTGTTCTTACAACTAGTGTGTGTGTGTGTGTACTGGGGTTGACTAGCAAAGTAGCCTAAGTATTTTAGTTGTGGTCAGTGTAGTGTGGGGTTAGCAGGATGTTAAGAAGCTGTGTGTTGTGTCTAGCAAGCTGCAGGTTGGGGCTGAGGTTGAAACTGTGTATCTCAGGTTACTGTGAAGTCTGAGTCTGACCTCTGTCGTAGGGGTCAAAGGTCAGACTTGTTATGACTGCTCAGTAAAGTGTTCGGTAGGGATCTGCTTCCTGTCCTCACACGAGGGACTGATCAGTCTGAACATGGAGTGGTTAAAGTCAGACTCATGTATGCTCTGAAACACAAACATACACATACAAAGAACAATGTAAAGACCACTGAGCTGTGAATCTGTGAACAGGGCGACTTAACTCCTCAAGGGTTAATCAAGATAACATGTGCAACACTCTCTCTATCCATTGCTATTTGAAAGTGTCTTAACCCAACCCACCACAGATGCGTGTCTGGTTGTTGTTCAGGTGGTGTTCCTGCCAGGCTTTGGCTGTCTCTACATTGATGTGGTGTATGAGAGAGGCACCTTGGTTCTGTCTCTGGCACCAGAGGGCAGTGTGGATACTGTGATCAACCAGCAAAGCAGGTATGTGTGCACAGGTGCAGCTTTTATTGTTGTTGTTTGATGCTCCTATATATTTGAAGCATAAGAAATCATCCATGCATGTTGTTCATAACCTGAAGACATCTACCAGTGTGCCTTGTTATTGTCTTCACTTCAGATTCACTTCATGAATATTGTTAACAGCAGTGTTTTCATGCAGCAGCTGTTACTAGACACCAGACATGAAGACTCGAGCACTGTTTTCACCACCGGAGGGCAATAAAACCCTGTGTTGTGATAGGTGGCGCAGTAGAACATGGTATTGCAGCTTTATTCCATTACATCAACACATAACAGGAAATTAATATAATCGCGTATGAGGTAAATGTAAACAAATGACATCGCACAGTGATCTTAGTTAATGCGCTCTGCTGGTAGGAAATTAGTGAAACATCATCAGTACAAGGTGAAGGGGTTTAGCCTTTTATTATGCTCTACAGTTGATCAGGATCAACACACGTGCACAGCTGAAATCCTAGTTACGTTTGAGATGGAAATGTGAGGGTTTTACTTTGAACGAGGACAAACTTATGACATCCTTACCTACTGCTGCACTTTCATGGGTGGAGACCACAGTGTTTGCATAGTTTTTTAAATAATTCTACAGTATCGTACTCTGCTTGCGTGGGTGGAGACCACAGTGTTTACATAGTTATTTTAATAATTCTACAGTATCGTACTCTGCTTGCACATTAGTCATTTCAGTTTTGTTTGCAGGTCCCCCAAGCTGTCCTTCAGAGTCCTCCTGAGGGAGGCCAGTGTGGCATTAAGGGATGACATCACCAGTCCCTCTGGTTCTATGGAGCTGCTAAGACTCACACTGACCAAGCTGCTCCTCAGCCTGGCTCCGGCACCTACTTCCTTACCCCTGGAGCTGGCAGTTGATCCTAGCATGGATGCGGCGCCCATCTCAGCTCTGATGGGTGAGGCCTCTCTGATCGAGGTCTGCTGCTCCAGTCTGCAAGTAGACAACCAGCTGTATAACCAAGCAAGTTTCCACTTTCCCGTGCTGCTGTGCCAGGATCAGAGAGGGGGAGCTGACGCCGGGGGTCCGTGGAGCACTGATGCCAACCCCACCCAGTCTCCTGAAGCTCTGGAGGAATTCAAATCCTCTTGTTTCCTGCAGTTGAGGATGACAGTGGCTGGAGACAAACACACTGTGGAAGAGGTTGGATTCATTTGTCTGTCTTTGTACCGTGTTTGTATTTTCTTTGTTGTAGTAGAATTGCTTAGTTTTTTATATTTACGAGTATAATGAGCTCACTTCTGCCTTTGTACATCCTGCAGTCACATAGTACACCATTATGTACCCAGAGTATCTGGCCCCTAGTAAACACACAGCCTCACAAGTCACTCAGCAACATGACACCATAAACTTGTAAATAATAATCTAACAGTGTGATAATTTAGCAGTAAATTGTTTTACAACTGCTTTTTTGCTAATTCCAAAAAAGAATGTATTCTTCTGACACTCATCCAGCAGTTCTCATTACAACTTTGTGCACGTTCTCTTTAGGTCATCTTCCAGCTTCAGCCTGCCAGAGTCTACCTTGAAGACACCTTTGTTTACTACATCAAGACCCTGTTCCACACCTACATCCCTGACAGCGCTATGGCGTCAGCTCCAGCAGAGACCCAGAGGAGCAGAGAGGCTGGACCAGCCCCCGTCGTCCCTGAGCAGGTGCACCCTTCATAACATAGTGTTTGTATTATGTACTAATGAGGCTGAATGGTTTACAGTTTAGTCATTTCATTCTCATTATGCAGAATGTATGGTAACAGCATCCAATGCCTAAAAACCATGTCTGTCCATTTTGATAAACAATAATCCACTGCTGTGTTTTATGCACTTATGTCATCGTCATCACATCATGTAATGTTAAAATAAAGCTGTTCAGGGCATGCTGATATATTTTGTTACATTTCTACATTTGAACATCGTTCTTGTGACTAGTATTGTGATATTAATGTCATCCAGGTGCTGCAGGCAGTGCAGGCATTGGTCCACCCTGTGTGGCTGCAGCAGCTGAACATCCAGCCAGTTAACCTGCTGGTCAGCATCCACGCCTCCCTGAAGCTGTACATCGCGTCAGATCATACTCCTCTCTCCTTCTCCCTGTTTGAGAGAGGGCCACTGTTCACCACAGCCAGACAGCTGATCCACGCTCTGGCCATGCACTATGCTGCTGGGGCCCTCTTCAGAGCTGGTAGGCAGCCAGCTGATGTTTCATATAATGTACATTATTGTCAGTAGACTGATTGTGCTGCATACACTACACTTTACTTACAGAAGAATAACAGGGTTTGTGCTTGAGTGAAAAAAATCCCCCAATTTATTCCCGCTGTGTCTGGGTTGAGCTTTTGAAATGATTGGTCCCAGAGAGTCCTGCTGCTTTGTAGCAGGAAGTGCAGTAAAAATATCAAGCTTCCGGAGCACAAAGCCTGAATCACTGGAAGCCCTAAGGAGGATTTAGATTCCCTTATTGTCATACAGTAATTTGCTGTTTTATCATAAGGTCTGACAGGTGACTCATGCATCGCACTGTGTGTACAGGCAGTTTGTTATGTTGAACTGTGAGTTATCAGGCCCTGTAAAGGCTCCATACCTCTCTGCTGCACTGTCCTCTGTCTGGTCAAAGCTTCCACACATGGTCTGCTTTAACCCAGTCATTTCCACATCAGAAATCACTGTTCTGGCCAGACACTTCCTTCCCACTGTCTCTCGTTAGAGCCCTATTTCAGCTTGTATTTCACCACGTCACCTCACCACGTTCTTCTCTCCCTGCATCGTCCTGCAGAGAGGGAGTCAGACTGGGACTGATTAGCTGTAGGATGTACAGTACGACAATCACACATATACCCACAGGCGTAAATCCATGGCCTACACATGCAAAGATTTACAGATGTATAAAAGGCATATGGTATCTGTGCTTACGCTTTGGTATATGCGTGTGTTTAAAAGCACGGCACAGCCCTGTAAGCATCGGCTCCTGTCAGGATTGTGCGCTTTACCAAAAACACAACTGGAAGAACATGGAAAGCACAAACACCCACTGGACACTACTGGAATTGGTTTCCTACCATTGGAGTCCATTGCTCAAGTCCAAATTGATGGAGAATAAGAGCAGAGTAGGGACTGGTGTCCTGGGAAATGGCTATTTGATGTTTGTGATGCAATTGTCAGCACATAAATATCAATGAGCTGTGATATCTGAAGGGGACTGAGTGAGAGAGGTGAGACAGTAGGAAGCTGTCAATCCAGCTGTGCCCCCGTGCATCTCTTTATGAATATTTGTACTGTACTTTGTATAGTGTTAACTGTGACATAAGTCATCTTGTCTGTTATTCTGTAGGTAGTTTTGACTGGAAGAGCCTTTCACTCTAACGTGCTTTTAGTCCTGTGGATACTGCCAGCTCAGTGTACTGTATGTGCCATGCAGTGTTTTAGGACATCTTTTTGTTTTGTTTGTTTCCAGTCCAAGTTTTTTTTATGAAGCTAATCTGAAGGAGAACAGAAGTTAGCGACTGTAGGCTAAAATGTCCTGTAGCACTGAGAAATTTAATACACTCAGAAATGAAAAGTAACAGAATGATTTCTGACTTTACTGATGAATAAGCATCAGACAAATCTCCCAGCATTAGATTGATTACACATTATAATATGTTGTAACATATAAACATAGTTGACCTCATGAATGAGCACACTGGCTGCAGTCATATTGTTACATCCTGGGTTGTGCTTGTGTCTCAGGATGGGTGGTGGGGTCTTTGGAGATCCTTGGCAGTCCTGCCAGCCTGGTGCGGAGCATCGGTAATGGCGTGTCTGAATTCTTCCGATATGAGGGTCTGACCCGGGGACCCGGAGCCTTCGTCAGTGGGGTGTCCAGAGGGACCACCTCCTTTGTCAGACACATCTCAAAAGGTAACGCCAGTGTTCACTCTCTGCTTTATGTATTTATTGCACTTCTGTAATAAAATATTAACAGCTTTCTATTAAATTTTGTCCCAGACTTTAAAAGCGCATACAGTGATGACATACATTTTGAGATATGTGATGAAGATGAATGAACTTAAATGAAAATAAAGTTTTGCACAGTTTCCTTCTTTAATCCCTGATTGTTTCGGAAATGAGAGGCACCATAATGACTTGGTACTTGTATTCAGGCACACTGACATCCATCACCAACTTAGCAACAAGCCTGGCCAGGAACATGGACCGCCTGTCTCTGGATGAGGAGCACTACACCAGGCAGGAGGAGTGGAGACGGCAGCTACCAGAGAGCCTCGGGGACGGACTGAGGCAGGGGCTGTCACGACTCGGACTTAGCCTGTTAGGTATGTGGTGATGAAATCACTGTAGTGGCCGCCCCTCTAAATACCAGAATTTACAGTTTAACTGTCCCAGATCTAATATCCACATCTGAGCAGCGAGATGTTAGCCTGCCCTGTGTCCAGATGCCAGCCTCCCGTCTTAGCACAATTCTGTCAGAAAAGTTACTCTTTGTACACGTTACTAAAACAAGATGGCACATTTTTGGTCCACAAAGGATGTTTTCATTTCTGTGTGCATCTTGCATTTTGTAATTTTGGTATTATTTAGACTACTTCCTGTGTTTTGCAGGAGCAATAGCCGGCATCGTGGATCAGCCCATGCAGAACTTCCAAAGGCACTGGGACATGCAGAGCTCAGCCAGTAGCAAGGCCAAAGGGGTCATCTCTGGAGTGGGGAAAGGCATCGTGGGGGTTTTCACCAAGCCTATTGGAGGAGCAGCTGAACTGGTGTCACAGACTGGATACGGTGAGTTGAGGCTGGCTCAGTGATTACAGTGCTTTGTGCCTTTTCAGGGCACTTTCAGAAGCTGTGTTCCAGGGAAAATTGGAGCATAATTCTTGTTATGAGCGACACAAACATGACTCATTTTGGAGACTATCTATAGGACCATAGAAAGCAAATGCCTTTTTATTAAATAGCTTTATGTTATGTTCTTCAGGAGCTCCATCATTCTGTGGGGAAATATCTAGCATGGAATGCTGTACGTGTTGGAAGCTGTGTTGTTCATTTCACATTTACAAATGGAAGTAAACAAAGCCAGAAGAAAAGAACAAGCCAGATTTGACTATGCAGCATGGTCTCATATCGGTTCAACACAGCTCAACAAATAGGTCAATGCACAACTATGATGTGTCAGTGAAATTGTAAATGGATGGATGAGCCCTCCCTTTTCTTGTCTCAACCTCATACCTGTTTTTAGGTCAGGCTTGACAGCTACACACAGTACATACACATACTATATATTCCTAATCACACATGTACAAGCTTGAGTACATAAGTGTATAGACAGTTCTGGAGTTGTGGTTACTGGGGGCAGAAGATGGCTTGGGGAGTATGTCACAGGGCGATATGTGATGCTAACGGGTCTTTGGGCTGCAGCACATAAACCACCAATGAGGTGAACAGTGACGCCCCAAGGCTTGGCTCTGGTCTACCTGAGCCTCTGAGCTCACACCACAAACATCAATGTATGCATATAAATGCTACTTTACAGCGGTGGAAGGAGTATTCAACTTCTTTACTTAGGTAAAAGTAGAATTACTACAGAGTAAAATTACTCTGTTACAAGTCCTACATTCAAAATTTTACTTGAGTAAAAGTACTACGATACTTAAAGTACCACAAATTTTACTTGAATAAAAGTACTACGATACTTAAAGTACCAAAGGTTCAGTTCATATTAATGTATATCATATTATTGGATTATAGTGACTAATGCATTATTTAAAAGTAAAAGTAAAGCTGATAAAGGTGGAAGTACTTCTAATTTTAATTGCTGTTGGGTAGCTTGTGAGTTTCCCACTAAGGATCAATAAAATCTTATGATTAGTCATCTGAAGGTTATGAAATACATGTAGTGGAGCAAACACTACAATATTTGCTTGTAAAATGAAGCGGTCAAAGAAATAATTAGCAAAGAATACTCAAGTACAATTTTGAAGTATCTGTACGGTACTTGAGTAAATCTACTTAGTTACTTTCCACCTCTACTGCTTCAGCAGAAAAACACACTCAGCAGCACACACACATCATCAGTCACTCTGACATGCACACAAAAACTATCTGCTGGTGCTACAAGGAGTGGGCTGTATTGATTTGTGATGTAGCACAGCGTCCAGACACTTCTCTGTCAGAGCAGGGCCGCGCGGTCCCACTGCACTGACATCATCCATGGATCTCGCTTTGCTCTTTACGGCTCGGCTTTAACTACTTGATGACTTCACTGGCCTGGTGCTGCCGCCGCTGTGCTGACAGCTAATGTTGGATGAGAAAACACTGGCCACACACAGAGAGTTATGAACTCACACTGACACGCAGTCATCCAAAGCACGTTTTGTTTTTGACTAGTTTGAAACATATATTGTTAAACGCTAATATAAAGGTTCTTTTTCCATCATATCAATGTCAGCCTGCAGCAACTTGTGTGTTAGAATGGCACCAGTCGGCCGATTTGACGTTGTATTTAAACGCATCTACATGATCAACAGCACTGTCAAACACAGAATATACAACTGATAGTTACTCTGATACTGACTGTCCTTCTGTTGTCCCTCCGAACAGGAATCCTCCATGGTGCAGGACTGTGGCAGCTTCCCAGACAGCTCTACCTGCCTGCGGAGGAGAAGTCGACTCAAGCCCCAAACAGCCACCTTAAATATGTTTGGTATGACTCTGGAGCTAGTCTTTACATTCTTCCAGCTATTAGTTATAAATGCGTTCTCGCCTTTGCTTTTCTTGGACACTGTCCAGGAATTGGTGTCCACATCTCATCAGTTATGCTGTCTACCTTTAAAAAAAAATCCCTGGAGGGTTCATAACCCACTTTCTAACAAAAAAAAGGAGAAAGATGTTTGCATTGATTCAACACATGGTAGCCAGACCATCCTCCCATGTTAAAAGGTTTTCTCCAGCACTCTGCCAAAGCTGCTAGCTAGAAATGGTTCTTGTTATTTAACTGTGAGGCTGTCCAGAGCCGTTTCTCTGTGTCATCAGAAGAGGGAGAACACCTTTCTTTGTACACTGGTCTGGAGGCTGGGAGGGACTCAGTTTACAGGTTGTGTGTTGTGCCAAGCCGAAGGTTACCTTTGGGTCCTGAATTGTAAAACTCTGGCTTCCGCTGTATCCACAGCACAGCGTGATCGGCTCTGACTGTTGTAAAGATTCCAATATGGTCTTACAGTGGAACACTCGATGTTATCATAAAAATATAACAGCCCTGTGCTTCCAGAAGGTTATCACTTATGATGAATTTTCCAAAATTTTGTTTGGCTTCCAAAGCTATCAAACATTTCCTTCTAATAGCAATGAGTGCTGAATGTCAGCTGCCATGAGGAAGAAGGCCAGATTTTAAATGCAATATTTCTTTGGGTTATTCCACTTTAGTTGTCATCACTTGAGGAGTTAGTTGTATGTTGCGCTAATGTTAAAGCAAGATGAAGATAAAAAAAACATGACTGTTGAGATACCGGCCCCCTGTGGTTTAACTCGCACTGCGCTGCAGTCCAACTGGTTTCCATCAGGCGTCCTTCAATTGTTTTTACTACTACAGGTAGCCCAGATGCATGAGGGGTCAAGCTGTGTGAGTAGATTAACACTGCACAGAACCACTATCCCTACTGTGGCTGCTTCAACATCTGCTCTACAATGCACCTGCCTGTCACAGTAAACACACAGTCAGAGCAGCACGAATGAACCCTTCAGTTACTGCACACATACCTCCTTAATGAGCATGTGTAATAGGAACCTCAGAGAACACGAAGGAATGTGCATTACAGGATGGATAGAGGCGCATATGGTCATATGCGTGTGTATGTTGAAGTTGGTCTGGCACTTGGTGTGGTCTGGTATTTATAGGGAAAGTCTATATCTGAAGTTAGGAGGCCTGCCTATATGTGTGTATACTATCCATGCACACAGGGACCTTATTTTTATCATTCCATTATATGTCAAGTTAGAATTTTCCAAATGTGTCCCTTTAAATAGCATAATGTGTATGTCTCTCTCCCTGCTTTATGTCCTCTGACCACAGGAAGATGCTCCAGTCTTTGGGGCGCCCTGAGCTCCACATGGCCCTGGAGGTGACCATTGTGAGCGGGTCTGGTCAGGAACATGCTGGCTGTCTGCTGCTCACCTCTGAGGTGGTGTTTGTGGTCAGCCTGAGTGAGGACACGCAGCAGCAGGCTTTCCCCATCACTGAGGTAACTGTTCTTGTGGCCTTGGCCGCTGTCAAAGTGTCCCACACATCAGTAACAAAAGCTCCTGTAACAGTCTAGTGTGGTTCTTGCTGAGCCTCCTGTTCTCTGCAGGTGGAGTGTCAGCAGAAGGAAGGACAGCAGGGCCAGCTCACCCTCACCTTGCAGCAGCAGACAGTAGCCAGTGAGACAGAGGTGAGACTCTGAAAGTCATGGAGCTTTAATATTGATTTGGAACTCAAATAGGAGTTGTAGAGTGTCTACTTTATACACATTGCTCCCACAGTATATTAATGTGCCACTTTACAATTCTCCTTTAACTCAGTGGATATGGCACTATAACGTTTAAGTAGCTAGAATCAATCTCCTTTTTTCCTGCTCTGACTTGTTGTACCTCCAGATCAAAATATAAAGACATGTCATCTCAGCCAGGGTCAGTCCAACCCTTCAGACATTTGTCAGTATGACATGAGCTTCCTTCTCCTCTCAGTAGCAGTGTGGCATTGAAAATTGTTCAGTACAGAGCTTTTCACCAAATTCTCTGCTCGAAGCTCAAATCAGCCAGTGTCTGCACAACACTGGACACCTGCACCAGAGTTGATATGAAACAGTAACCATCTGTGCTCTTCCTCAGGGTGACGGTGCTCGTGAGCGTCTGTCCGAGCAGCAGTATCGGCGCCTGGTAGATTATGTGATGAGGGCCTCACAGTTTCTTTCGCCTTCCACTGCCTCTCTTCAGCTGCAGCCACCAGTGACTCTCGCCGAGCCACCGCCCTCTGTCACCAAGTCTTACTGTTACCTGGTGGATCCCACCTTTGCCAAAGTGTTTGTCAGCAAGTTCATCATGGTAAAGAACAAAGCCTTGCGCATCGGCTTCCACTGACACACAGTAGTAGCTTTTGGCTTTGTGCTACAAAAATAAGACTCTAGTTTGGCTCTGGAAAAAAATACTTTTTATGCAAAACATACCTGTTGAAGTAAAATAATTTCTTTGTATTTAAATGTCAGAATTGATTTTGAAATATCTTTTTTAATCAAAGAAATAGACTTTTCTTATAACTAGGACATTTTAATGTAACCAAGACAAACAGGACTTTTCAAACTAAAGCTTCTTGGACCAACAGTGCATTCTCTTTCAACTTAAAATCAGGGTTCATTCATGCAGCGTGAAACCTGCTCAGTGGTGCAGACAAGTGCACTAGCGGGAGATCTGTTTCATTCCTGTCAAAACAGTCTGCAACGTAAGCTCTAGGTGTTTACATTCTACACACAGTGACTATGTCCTGTGCTGGTGTATACATGTTGGTGGATGCTAGACGTGTCAACCAAAATGTTGTATAGATGTAACATACTTGTTTGACATTAACACTACTGTCTGTGATCTTACACGGAGCTCTGTGTAAAACCTAATGTATGTAAGTTAAATATTAAGAGAAGTGTTTTAACATTATATAAAGCATTTTTTGATCATTTGTGCACTACTATCAAATAAATCTAGTCGCAGTAAAAGCCTCAACCATCTACCTCATCTGTCGCAGCTGAGCTGCATGAAGTCGGTTCTTACACTGGTTTCATTCCATGTCACAGCCTCTTGCACCTCCTGCAGTCCAACACGCGTTTTGGAGGTAGACTGTTGAGTCATACTGCTGGAAAAGCACAGTTCACTTACTGTTATATCTGTTAGACTGTTTACTTTCATCTGTAGCTGAGCTTGCTGCCCGCTGACCCGACGCTGTAGTCAGAGGAGTCTGCATGAGAGAGAGGGAGCAGGTGTTAAACACCTACTGTACGGTCCCTGAAGTCATGAGAAAGGTTCTTTTATGCATTACAGAAAATGTCAAAGTGGAGGAGGGAGCATCGACCAGTATGGAACTGCTTTCTCCTTCTCCACAGTGGTTACACATGTATTTTCAGGCCTTTACGCTAAGCTTGCCTCCACCTCACAGGGATCGGTGATAGTCTCCATCTGGTTCCTAACTGTATTTCTCCTCTCTACCAACTCATTAAAATACAATTTGCACTATGCTTCATTTCCATTTGCTCTCATTCATCATGGGCTGGAACCAACTCCTGCGTGAGAAGCATACTTCATTTACACGTCCACGTAGACTGGACTCAGACTAACAGAACATTGACACTTAATGGAGAGGCTGAAGTGGCTATTTTGGCTGAAGGTCTACATAATGACACAGCTCTGACAGATGAAGGGGCAGTTTGTCAGGGCTTTCGCTTCCAGGTGATATCAGAGCCTTGGAAATAGATCTCAATTTGTATGGTGGGAATGGCTACATGTCATTTCCATGTTACGCTTTCCGGCATTTACTCCGATTGGTAGCAGTAATAAAAAAGCGTTAGATAAGGGAGTTTCACTGATCCCTAGAGTAGAGAGAAGGAATAGGCATGAGTCTACCTGAGGCTGTGGAGAATGAGGCTTCCAACTGACTCTGCCTTTTCAGCAGCAGCTCCTCTCTCTTCAGAGCTGCCATGTACTTGGAGTAGGACCATGACAGCTGAGGGGAAATGTCCAGAAATCAAGTCAGATGGAAACATGATTAGAAAAATGGTTTGTTACAGTGCTACATTTCACCTTCTCCATGGGTGGAACCAATGAAGCCTTGTTGGACTTTATGCTGTAATTGAGTGTTTTTTTGTTTTGTTTTTATTTTAATACAATGTGCTTTAAGATAGCTGTCAGATGAAACGATTTCATTTGGTTTGGTGGCCTGCCTATGATGCATTTTACACTAACATCATCTGCTCTGCCTTCCCGACGTTTCCCTGTTAGGAACTTTGGAGTTATCCTTACCGGCTTAGTGGGAGTCTGCAGCACTGTGCTCTGTGTCCTCAACTGCTTTGCTTCGCTTCTTTCTTCTACATGAGCCACATCGCCTGTGTCCTCCTCTCTTACACTGGATTCTTGTGTCTCTAGTTCTTCCTGTACAAAAGAGATTTGTTTCTGCTACAGATTTTAATTTTGAAACTGTATGAAAACATTAATTTCCTTCGTTTCCTCACTTTGGCTCTCCTCCTCTCTTCCTCTTTCCTCCTGTGTCTTCGCACTTCGGCTCTGTGCTCAGCTCGTTTCTCCTGCAGTAGAGGGAGAAGTCGTTCCTCTTGGACACTGTTGCTGAGCTCTTGAAACTCAGGCCAAAACTTCAGTAATTCATTGAATACTGACTGCTACATGAAAAGAAAAAAAGCAGATGCATAAAGCACATAACTGCAACAAAGAGAGCGCAAACCATACTCTTGGCCACACAAACAACCTGCGCTTCTCTGAAGATGTAAGGGCCAAGCTCATGGCGTTTCTCCAGAATGTACTGGGCCTGTTCAGGAGGGATGTCGATCTGCAGGGTGGGCGGCGTGGATGAGTTGATGAAACACCTGATTATAGTGGAGACCTTCTGCTGGATGGTGGCCTCGTCACTGTGAGAATGACAGAGGTCCTGCATACAGGAGGAAATGACAGAGGACAAAGTGAAAGGCAGAATACTGCTACTAAAATGTTTTATCAGTTCAAATTAAGAGGTGGAAAATAAAGTTACAGATACCACCGTTGCACACAGTGTTTTAGATTTAAGTTTTGAGGGAGTTTTTTTTCTTATTTCATACTAATAATAGAAGGAGCAAACCAAAAAGGAATGAAAGCAAACATGAAAAATGTCATATCAGATTCAGGCCCAAATTGTTGCAGGTACATTGCAGCTTTTTACCTTATACCTCTGGACCTCCAGCCAAAAGAGCACATCATTCTCCAGGAAGTCTCCCTTCAGGGAGATGAAATGCTGGAACTGCATACAAGTGACAGGATTGAGTAGGATCTGTCGAAACAGGAGAATCTCTCTGGACGAACTCATCCACTGGCCCCCAGCCTGCAGGACACGCGGCAGAAGACTGGTGGGTTTTCACAGATACTCCAAGTTGTCAGTTAAACTCCAAGAAAAAAGTCATTCCCCCATGGATAAATAATTAATTTTCATGTACTCATGTAAACATTATAGCTTTGCAGAGAAATACCAGTACAGTGTGCTCCTGAGCAACAGCCTTAGGTCACAGAACTGGGAATCTTCCTGCTGTTTGCCAGTGATGATATAATAGACAATCATATGTGAAAATTTCCTGTAATCATCCTACTTAAAAATGTTAAATGCTCGTGTTATATAGCGTGTTCTGCTGTGCCAAGATAAGAAGAGCTCCTTGGAGCTCAGTGACTACAGGAAGGTTTGTAATGCTTTAATCTTACTTATCCTGGATCCAGTTTGGGAAACCAACCCCCAGGACAAAATGGTGTTTGACAAAGCCAGCGCTTAAGGCCAAGTCATGAACTAAATCACACATACTTTCAAGCCAGGAAATGCCTCATTTCTCTACATCCACATCCAGCCTCCCCAGAGCATTTCTCCTTACCTTCCAGGGTTCTCTCCTCGCTCTGCGTTGACGGTAGATGTACTGTGAGAGCTGGTCTGCTGCTCGGGCTTGGGGCTGCCACACACAGGTCAAAAGTCAGAAACTGAGTAGACTAGCATTAACAGGGACACTGAACACCTCTCAGATCTCCCTGACGCTCTCCGTCACTGTCAGTAACTTAAGCTCTGTCCCGTCTTTTACCTTCAACTTTCCCCATCTTCATTTCTTTTGGTTTTACTCCTCCAGTCTTCTGTCAGAATTTACCTTTCTGATATCTGTCTCCCACCCCTGACTTCCTCTTCACCTCCAGCTTTTCCATACTTCTACTCATCACCTTCAGACTGTAAGTCTAAACCACAACCTCTCATTACTAAATGAGAGGATCTATAGTGAGTAGTGGAATGGGTGGTGTGTCATCTCACCTGATGAGGCAACCTGAGAGAGCGCCTGGACAGTGTTTAGTGGGTTCTCACATGGCAGGCATGTGCAGCTTCTTAACTCCGTCTGCTCTCAAGTTCATTATACAGCTGGAATCAAATGCTTTAGGCCAACAGTAGCACTTACAAGTTAAAAGGTGCCTTAACTAAGATTTTACACATTTGACAAATCAAATGAAAATGGGACAGGATGTGGTGTCTCTCAGCTACACTACCCCCCTCCATGACAGTCTGTTGCCTACAGCAGAGCTGTTAATTCAGATTATGTACCCCGTGTTGTCAAACTATGCTTCACAAATTGGCCCTGCCTGCCACCTAGCCAAGGTTACAAGAGGTGTTCTTTGAACCATGACTAGTCATTTCTAACAGCGAGCCACAAGGAGCTCTCAGCAGCTAAAAGTCCAAAACAGTGCCAGCCAGACTGGACGGGTCATGGTCTTTTGCAGGAAAGAGCAAAGGGTTAACATGAGTGTGGCTTTTTGAGATGAAGAGAGTTCAATTCAGGCAAAGGACTCAGACTTGATTAAGGTGCGATGTTCTTGCTTCCGGATGCTTTGATATTTAAAGCGAACGCGTTTGTTTTGGAAACATGAACGCCCTAGCATTGTCGTGATTTTACCTTTACTTTGAAAGAAATTCAAGCTTCGTGTAATGTTAGTACTTTGTCCCACATTAGCGGAAACCAGAGTGTTCCACCGAATTGACAGATTTACTTGTTAATGCCTGCTGCATTTCGTACAGTTTGTCGCAACCAGGCATCTGTAGTTTACATCATAGCTAGGAAACGGGATGGGATGGAAGGGGCAAAGAG
>NW_018127961.1:691546-704501 GCF_001952655.1 Monopterus albus
CTGACTGCTGGTCAGGTGACCTTCACAGTCAGTAAGGCTCATCCTCTGGGGACCACAAATGTCTGTACAAAATGTCACAGCAATCCATCCAGTTGTTGAGAAAAACAAGTGATGGACCGACCAACAGACGATGCTAGTGTGGCTAAAATGCTCAAATTGGTACTGTATGTGCTTGGATGCAAACAAAACTTCTGTAGTGTAGTTGATGTACTTCAACTAACTTAAGTACTTGAAGCAAATTCATTTTTCTCACTGTGCATATGTAAATGTAATGATGCCACCAACAGTTACCAGTCATGGTTATCTGAGCACTATGTGCCTCCAGTATAACCAACAGAACAGGTGCACTTTTTGCTGACAGCCCATCAAAAATACAAGGAAAGTGTTAAGAATCAGTATGTCCACCTTTGGCAGAGGTGAGACGTACTGTATTTAAATTCAATTTTGACATATTTCTACTTTGAGTAGTTTCATTTTGTTCTCCTTCAACACCACTAATATTTTACTGTTTATTCCACTATATTGGTTTGATAACTTCTACCTCACATGATCAGACTAATAAAATACAGTCAAATCCTGAGACTTCATTGATCCCCAGTGGGAAATTCACCAGCTAGTACCCAGTAGTAATAACACTAAGTTAACAAGCTCCACCTTCACCAGCTGCAATGTGATGTACACCATAATGCATCAAATTGTGTCATTCTGCATAATGATTACTTCTACTTTTGTTACTTTATGTACATTTTGATGCTAATAGTTTTGTATTTTTGTAACATTTTGAATGCAGGACACACAGTAACACTGTGCTGTTGCTACTTCTGCTTAAGTAAACAGTTGGAGTACTTCTTCCACCACTGACCTCTGGTTTGTGTTGCTGCCGTTGTGTAAACTCTGCTGTGGTCAGAAACTGAGGCAGCCATGTTTTTTCAATGTGGGTCCTAACAATGTCCTGGATCTTGACAACAAGCGAGTTTGAGAGAGACTCTAGTGTCAGACGCTCCAGTCCACCTGCCAAGCGCAGTATCTACACACACACACACACACACACAGAGAGAGAGAGAGAGGAAAGAACATCAGACACAGTCGAAGCCACAGTGTATACAGATGGTTGTATGTGTGTTTGTGCATTTGATAGAATGCTAAGGATGTAGGAGTGTACATCTATAATGTCTATAAACCCACGAGGAGCTGGACAAACTCAAGTCAACTGATGAAAACTCTCCTGCATGACTCCTGCTGTGCTCTTAGTCATGTCTGCTATCTGTCTTCATGAATCAATCACGCTCTTTTATCACCATCATATTTTCTCTCATCTCATTTTGTGTGCACACGAGCATGCACCTCATCTTTATAAATGTCAGGAGAGATCTCATCCTACTGTCATTGCTACTGAAGCTGATCTTTTTCCCTTCTTGGATTCAAACCTCACTCCTCTCGTTCTGCCCTGTTCCCCACCAACTCACTACTGACAGGACTCTGAACATGAAGTCTGCAAAAGCTTCAGTAGCCTTATAAGGGCTGTCCATGTTAACGCATCAACACATGTGATTAATCTAGAAATTGCAAGGCTCTCCAAGACGCTATGGCATTCAGTTTCTAAAATAGGACTACTCATTGTTGCGTTCATTTGAATTGATGTCACAATGCATTGCATAGTATGCCAGACCTTTGTACTCGGCCAATAAAGAGATTTTAATTAAAAATATTTGGTAAATGCTAATGTTTGAGATGTTAATAAAAGTGAAGTATCTGTTTCCTCTAACCAGTTAGCTGTGCACTTCTTTATTCCAACACTGCACATTTATAATACAAGTAAATCCTAGCACTTCAAAATTGCTATTCATCATGACTATTCACAGCCTATGACGGTGATAAACTCGATTTTTTTCATCTATTGACAGCACTAATCCACAATTCTTTCTTTAAATTATTCACATTTGGCATGTGTGAATGTTGAGCTTCAGCTGGAGGGCAAATCCATTCATGTGACTATGTCACAAGTACTTTCTCTGAAACTTTCCCAGGTAGCTGACGGTAATTCACTCAAAGGAGTTGTAATGTCACCAAAATGGGTATGTTTGTAGATAAAATTGGACATTTCTTTTTCAAATGATGGGACTTGCATCATTCTGTTGTTCTGCTGAGGCAGGGCTATTGGGGCCAAAGAAGTACATCCTGTTGAGGTATCTGGTTGCTATATTAGAGGACCTCTCTTGTTTGACAGCCGTGTCCTTCTGAGTCCTCCTGTACTGCTCCAAATCCAGCCAGCACGTCAAATGGATACTGTACAAAAACATGTTCAGAACATAAATATTACTTTCACATAAAGTTCAGTGCATTGTACTCTGTACACTTGCATCCTTTATAACTATACAGGCCACTGCTGTAAATGTACTGCATATGTTTGTGTGGGAGACACACCATACATCTGCATTAGAGAGCAGCTTAGACAGCTCACCTGGCATCCTGATTCTGGAGAAAAGACATAAAGTGGCCAATCTCAGGGCGGTGGCGAAGTAAAGAACCTAGACGGTAACCTTGATAATTTGGAGAGACACTGGACCAAGATTCAGGTGCTTGGGCTGCTTTTGAGAAACCAGTAGAGCATGTAACAGGAGAGAGAAATAACGTGGACCCGCACTTCTCAACCTGTAGGAGAGATACAGCAGGATGGAGACAACAAGGGCCAGAGACAAAGACAAAAGATGGCAAGAAAGAAAGACAAACAATCAGCTGCGGAGCAAAACAACTGATTTTTCTGCATGACATCATGTCTAATAACAGAAAGACCATTTTCACAATAATGTTTACATTCATTAGCTGTTAACTGACTACCAACACGTTATCAGTCTGTGGAGTTCATAGGAGCTGAACTGGCCTGTTTCCGTCGGCTCTCTGATTCCTGGTACATACTCTGGAGTTCCCTATACTCCTGACTGTCAACCGTGCGCACCTCCTCCTGCACAGACACCTGGACACACAAAAAGCCAATTAGACCTGCATCGATTAGTCAATCACAATTAAGTGGGAATTATTTTTATATACAAAATAATTTTCCTAATCAAAATAGAAGAGTGTTCTTTTATTCTACATGGGTCTGTTTAGCTCTGATGCTGTGTGAGATTCTCTTTTCTCAACATCAACTTGGCAGACCAAGTTTGTGAATCTTCCAATTTTTTTAAAAGGCCAAACAATCAAGAAATCATCTGCAAAATAATAATGAAAGTAATCTGTTGCATCCCTAAATCCAATCATGAACACAACCACAATTCAGAACACTCGGACTCAAAATAATAATTCTAACCAATTTGATCTTTTAAGATATTCGAGTGCTCCAACAAACGCTTCCTGGATTATTTTGAGGGAAATCCTCCCCCACATCACTTCAGTAGGGCAAATGCATGTCAAAACAGAGATGTCTATCCACTTGAAGGACAAGTTCTCTGATGAATCAGCTGACCTAGACATACTAATGGAAATCCACTGGATAAAAGGGAAGTGAATTTAGGTGTGCTGTCGTTACCTTCTGGAAGGACTCTTTGTCTCTGCTAACCAGCAGTGTCCATGGCTGCAGCAAGATGTTCAGAGCGTGTTCCTCTACCTCGTCAAAAAGCTCCTCAAAAGCAGGCATCAGTCTGTTGTACACCTCCCTTCTAATGCCCTCATCCACACCAATGCTCCTTCTGGCAGAACTGTTCAGATATGTGGCGTAAAGGAGCTGAAGAGAAGAGGAGAGATCATAAATATGTTGCCACTTCAGAAACTGTTCTCATGTCAGCCACGACTGTTCAGCGCTCTCATACACGTGTTCTACTGCCATCACACCACATAAATGTCACTCATTCAGCCTTCCTGGTCAGGACACTATGGAAAGACCATCTAAATAGAATTCCTCTGGTGAAGGAAAACTGATTTCATTGTGACTGTTCTGGACCATACACCCCTGCTTCCTCTCTGGTCTAGCTGTAGCTGGGGGCAGAATGGTTCTGGGTGACTGGACTGACTCAGACCTGAGGTGTCTGACTCGCTTGTTTAAAATCTTTCAGCTTAGTGAGAGGTAGAACAGGTAGAGGGAGGCAAGGAGAGAACGCAAAACAGAGCAGTAGTGCTTGTTTATCACATTTTGATATACGTATTCTCCACAACTTTGATTGTGCTTCATAATTTTTCCTGGTACCCATTCATAAGGAAGCATCTATTGCATTTCTGTGTATGGAGAATCTTTAGGTTTTAAATTGGCCATAACTTTCCCCATAAGTAGAAGTTAAAAAAAAGTAACAGAAAAGCAGTCTAAGTATTGTACAAGCCCATGTCATGATAACACAGGCCTGTTCACTCCTCCTGATATATCTGTGAAAAGTAGACCTATTATTGCTTTGCAACCTTTTAGAACTTTTGGTACCATTCGATACAGTTTACATTTTGATATAATACTTCTGAGTTTTTCTTTCTTATTATCTAAACTGTTAAAATCTCCAAGTAATATTGTTTCATTGCAAGAAATGATCCAATAATACTAAACAATTCTTTGAGATCAGGATAAAAAGAAGCACTGTAAAAGGCTGGTTTATTTTGGATGAAACCAAACTATTCAGTACAGTTACAGAGGCTTTAGAATATCTCTCTTTTTTCCAGTCCATCTTTTTTTGTAGCATGACATGAATCATATTAGTGGAGATATGTTAGCCAAGTTTCACTTGGAGCAAAAAAAACATGTAAGTTAGAATTTAGATGTTGATCTTGGTCCATAACATGACAAACATGTTAAGATGGCCTCTAAACTCATCATTTGATTTAAGTCCCAAATCACTCATTTCATGAAAATATCTGATTTTGCCAACTTATTTAAGTTCAACCCTCTTTTGGCAGGTTGTATAGTGACTAAATATACTTGTTCAAAGCCGAGAGGAGGAACAGGGCTAAGATACAGTCTGTTTGGTTTCCTGTTGTGGTACAGATTAAAGTTCACTCTGTCACAACTAGTCACAGAGTCTGTCGTTCTGCCAGGATCTGTATTCTGATTAAATTCCATAATAAACCTAGTGTCCTGTGCAAAGCCAGTAGACAGCGACAGTACTTCAGCTGTATGTGTATCACACTGTGCCCACTGCAGACCCCCTTCAACCTCTACATTTGCCAACAGAATGCGAAGGAACAGGCTTCAGTTGTATTTCACCACTTAACAGGAGCAAAAACAGGAAGATTAGCATTCCTTCAAAATATGTCCCTGCTTTCTCCCTTTCATGTCTTTACTGACTGAAGATGAAGCACCAAGCACATGCTTCACTCATGAATATTATACCAAAATGTAACTTTTTGGGCACAGCTGTCACATCATTTCTTTAACAAGCTGGCAACATGACCAAGAACAGTCCCAAAAGTTCAGTTTTGGTATAATATCCCTGAGTGAAGCGTGGCCAGAGATACTTGGTGTTTCATCTTCAGTCAGTCGAGACATTGTCCAAGTGGAGTACAGACAAATCACAAACACAGCAGCCAGGGGCAGACATATCTGTTATTTTTGTAATTGCAACCTCTTTTTTCCCCTTGGTTATGAGTTGGTTGGCTGTAGCTTTCCTCTGAACTGGAATGTAGTAGTTTAAATTGACAGACTACGAGTAGCTGGAGAAGCTACAAACAAAACAGCCATATCCTTTGTCTTTGGTGCTGTGATTTGAAGCTAAAATTTGTAGGTTACTCTTCAGTTGACTGTAGTTTTCTTTCTCACCAGAATAAAATGGTTGAAAAATGTAGAGCAGGTATGGAGTCTTAGACCCATAACACAATAACTAGCCCACAACTCATTTTATGAAAATAAAGTTATGCTAAAGGAGCGTTTTATGACAGAAAAACCCCCACACCAAGGTGCCTGCTGACCCAGCCTGAACTAAGTAGAGACATCTTCATAAACGCACTCAGTCTCAAACTGAAAATCTTTAGCAAACCGTGGTCTTGGTCACATGTTTGTGTGTTGACCTGTGCCTCTCTTTGTACTCTGTAGGGGTCCATCCCATCCTGGTAGAACAGCTCATGGTAGTGCTGCAGGTCGGTCCAGAAGTAAACTGCGTTCTCCCACAGCTGAGACAGAATAAAGGAATCAGACTGCCTGTCACATCAAATCTGAACTGTTTTCACTAGGTCATTGCTCCACATTGTTATTGCAATGATGCTGCCTGCTAGTTACAGTTTTTCCTCAATAACTTTGGCTCATTTCGTGAAACGTTGCTAAAGCTTAATACATATTTGTCAGAACAGTTTATACTGTACGTACAGCACAATACCGTAGTACATCATCTAAAGGATATACCTGACCCAAAACTTTCAGCTCATGTTCCAAAAGTTATGCTTGAACTGTCAGCCCTGTCAAAATGAAATGTTCTATTAGCACTGTGTAAATCAAGTAGTGTGTGGAAACTGTTCGTTTCCTGTAACCAGTAAAAATCAGCACAGTATAAATGACAGTAATACTGTAAAGTGGAAAACAGAACACTAGCACAGCACTGTGTATTACAGGAAATATACTGTGATGTTTCAAAACAAGTACTGTAAAACTAAATATTCAGCAAAGGAGTACTGCATAGCAACAAATGATTCTTTATACAAAGTGAGGTCACAAACCTGACAGCAGCCACTTTCATTTTGTCCTGTCATTAATTTAATTCATGGAGTTAAGGTTAGTTAGTGACAGCTGGTATGACCCCGCTGGTTGTCATTTTAACCACAAACGGTGACAATTAGTAGAAGAAGATGCTACCTGAGCAATTTCCACACTGAGCTTTGCTAATAAGATTGTAGGTGTCACTGGCCCTGCTGTACAGTGGTGGCGGTGGCAGGGTGGAGGTGAGGTGCAGTTTTGAATATATAAATGCTAAAATTGAAAATTGATTACCTACTCAAAAAGTGAATATCAGACTAGTTGGATTTTTTTGGTCCAGCCCTACTCTGCTGGTCTGCCACGTTCTGGAAGGTTGCCAAGTTTGTACACATTGCAATCACTCAATACTGAGAATCAACTAATCGGTTTTGACCAAAAGGACAAACACAACTGATAACGGTTCAAGCTGTAATTAATCATTTGCTGAAACATGTTAAACAATAATGGGAAAAGAATGAGAAATGCTGTTATAGTACATGGAAAAAGCTAAATGTTGTGAAGAATGTAAAACTTGTTCTGAAAACTTCAGCTGTCATTTGAAAACTGAACTAAAGTCACAGAGAAAAACCGTAATGTTCCACAGTCTCGACTGCCTGAGGCCTTCGTCTAAGGAACTTCATCTCTGATAACCTTAGGCAGGTAAACTTGGTGTTGTCCTTTAAGACTCTTTGGAGAAGGACACATTAAATCTCACTTTTATCTCTTGGCCTTTTCTTAATTGATGTACTATAACTAGTTTGACTAATTAACATGCTTTTGACTCTTGTTGGTTTTACCGTTTGTGTTTCTCAAAAGGTGCTATATAAATCAAATTATTAATATTATTTTGAAGCCATAATTGTATATGACAGGCTATATCAAAGTGCAATTTAGCTGCAGTTGTACCTGGTTTCCAGATTGTTCACAAAAGCGTGTGAAGTACAAGCCAGCCCGGGATTCAAAACAGAGAGCCTGTAACACCTGTTCCACTCCTCTGCTGCCAAGTAAGTCACTTGTACTAGAATATAACTGACAAATTACATACACAGATAAGAACACAATATAATCAGCACAAGACAAAAACACTTAAAACTGGGGCTGCAACTCATTTTTATCACTAATTGGACAATTGTCATTGTGCAAAGGTGATATCTTTAAATTGCCTGTTTTGTCATAGCAATAGTCCCAAATCCAGACACACTCAGTTTATGATATATGAAATGCAGCATCTTCTTAGACAGGAGAAGTTGGACATTTGTGTTTGATAACTGACTTACAAGAATATTTGATACCAACATTCTGTCCACTGACTAACTGAACATAGAGGAAGTGCTCCATCTCTTCTGACTTTTTGCTCAATTTCACAAAATATTTCCCATGTTAAAACATTTATGGGGTCTCATAGAACTTACCTCTGTATGAACAATATTGGAGGATGGTGGTAAGCAGGTGTCATGTCGGGAAAGAGGCAAGGCCAAGAAGCTACAGTAGGGCTGTCCACCTGATGGAGGGCTATAGTACCACTCTGTTCTCAGCCCCACATTAGGGGCATCATCATGGTCTCCCTGAACACACTGGGACGTCCAGAACCGAGGAGCCCTGTGAGAGGAGGACAGAAAATTACAAGACATTTATTTATGCATAAATTAGACGTATGCAAAATTATTTGGCTAAGTGTATTCAAACACTAAGTTTAGTAAATGTGACTCTCACCAGTAGAAGAGAAGAGCCTCGGTTAGACAGGGCTGGACTGAGCACAGTTTCTCTTCTGTCCAGCAGGGGGACGTAGCCAGGCCCAGTCTGGAGAGCAGCTCTGCATTCAGACTGCTCCGACTGCTACTCAGCAGGTACCGGCTCCTCATCAGTACCAGGTACCTGAAACACATACAGCTTTACATTATATTTCATACAGTACATTTTTAAAAAACAAACACTGCATTTTTTTGTGTAGTTTAAAAAAAATAAATAAAAACAACGGGGGTTGGGGAACCAGAAGCTTTAATTCAACATAATCTCATGATGGTAAGCATCTTAGGGAAGGAACAGTTTGTACATTTGTTTAGCATCTGTATGCATTATACAACCTGCAAGTGTCTAGAACCTACATAAATTAGTATGTATGCCTGTTCAGCATTGTTGTGCATTAAGAATGATTACAATGATGCCCTTCTCACCTATTCTTCTGCTCTCTGCTCTGTAAGGTTTTCAGTTTCTCTATATCCATCCAGAAATTAATCATCGTTTCTCCTGGTGTTCCTCGCAAAAACTCCTTGAACTCATCCAAGCCTGGTCTGTCGTCATGGCAATAAATACCAGGGATGTTTTCTTTGCCTGTGCCCTCACTCTTCACCTCCTCATTCTTTTTATCCCCGTCTATTTGTTCCTCCAGTAAATTCTTGCCGTCTTGAACTTTCTCTTTCTTCCCCTCTAATGTTTCTCTGCCTCCATCAGCTGGATGATGGCAAACTTCACAGGATTTCTCTGTGGTATAGTCTGTCTGGTCTTCTGAGTTGCTGAGGCAGTTAGAAATGTTTGACTGGCTCTGACCATCCATCACACTCAGTGCATTGTTAACCACCAGTTTAATCACACTGGTAGCCAGGTGCTTCACCTGTAGATCAGAATACTGACAATTCAGGCTACTGAACTCTTGGTGGTAGTGCTCGTTCAGGTTTCCAGCTGATGGCTCTGTAACACAGGAGCTCAAGTGCATTTGAGGGCTCTGGGTTTCCAGGGTTGTTTCACATTTAAGGATAGAAGAGGAGGAACAGGTACATGGATTCTCTGTCTTAGAACAGCTGCAGAAACATCCAGATGATTTACTGCATTTTGTATCAATATGCTCCTCCTGGCCAGAGGGAAAACGTGTAAAGTTGTACGTCTTCATAGACTCTGAACAGTACAGAAACAGACAACATGATAATCTTTATTTTCATAACTAGACTTCAGTTTACACACAAACAGTATAGAATACACAGATATCCAGATGGAAGACTCACGGGTATATACCTTGTTTTGCTGAAATGTTCTCTAGAGAATGCAAGCATGGTAAGACCTTCACTAAATTGTTACTGTCCTTGTTCAACTGGGAGGAACAGCACAGTAGTGGGGTTGACAGGGTGGTTCGACCCAAGCTGGTTTTCCTTCTCTGGATACAGAGGTTTAGGTCCCACTGAAACAACAGTTTGGCTAGTCTGGGAAAGACCAGAGAAAGTGGATACACCACCAGTAACAAACCACAGTTTTCTGAAAGCACTAATTACATTTGACACCTATGATGCAATTGTTCTAATACATTAACATACAAAATTAACATTTGCCTATTGTCGTCATTGCTTCTGTGTGTAGGTTGCAAGTTAATGTGGGTCAGTCATCTGATCTGAACAGGGGTGTGGTCATTAGGTCTCCCATATGCTGCATAAGGAATTAGGCAGACTAAAACAGAGAAGTAGAGCAACAGTGACAATACACTAGATGTACACACTCCATAGTCACTGACTAAATCATTCCTTGAAAATAATTATCATGTGTCACAGTTGAGTGAAGCCAATAATCTTTCAAATCTAGGCCGGTCAGCAACCACTAGCTGAAGCAATGACAGTAAAGTTGGCAAAGGCAGAAAGAAAAGGCCTGAGCTGTCAGACACACTGCCAGGAACTCAAAACTGACAACTAAGTTAAACAAACAAACAAAAAAAGATTCAAAACTATGCACAATATGACAGGTAAAAGCTAATTTGTGTGGTGCATATAGTAGGTCCAAAGCACACATCACCCAGTACGTATAGTACCTGTATTCAATGTAGCAATCACTCTGAAGGAAAAAAGGCAATCTTTCTTTCACAATCCACTGAATTCCTTGCTCTTTGTCCAGGCACTGAAAAAGGTCAAGGAGACAGATTCCTCAAGCCAACCCTCTAAATCTAGAATAAACTTCTGCGCATCTTCAAAACTATACGTGCTGTTGTTGATTTCCAGCTAAAATAATCATTCACTACTTACATAGATAGTGTAATGGTTGTCTACAGGAGGAGTTCCCATCAGCACTACAGGGTCACCAGCAAGGAGTTGCAATTTCCTGTGGTGTAGGGCCGATCGGATTCTTCTGGAGACAAGCTCAGCCGCCCCACTCTCCACCTCAAACAACCCAGTCTCCTGGTTGTACAGCACAGCCTCAGGGAAAGACTGGGAAAAGATGTCAGGATATATAGAGGTATAGGTTTTGTCAAAAATATGCTGCATCTACACATTTGAAATACTTTACCGGGAGACTTAAGAACGCATTGAAGAAGTGAACCAATACACCATCAGATGCCAGACAGTTCTCCTGTATGGATACAAATTAAGTGTTAAACACTGAAAAGGCAAAGTCTGCTAAACCCAAAAGAACAATGAGGTCAAGAATTCAAGACACTTATAAAAACTTGTACTCACAAATGTAGCAGCAGTAAGATGGGGAAACTCTTCAAAGAAAAAAAAAAAAGTTACCAAACTATCCTCAGTTCAGCGACACCAGAAAAGTCAAACTTATTGAAAGCAGTGCTCTTACCTGTTGAAACAACACCACACATGATAACCTTGAAAATACAAATGCCTGTAGAGTCGAGCCAGGCAGCTGCATATGAACACATTCAGACCGGCCAACCCTCTTGGTGTAATTACAGACACAAGGCAGGTTGCTATGGAGGTGGACTCATGTCAAAACACAGGGGGCAGTAAAAGTTTAACTAGAGAAGACTTGGGGGTGGGGTGACAAACATAGGTTTGCAGTTCTTCTTGCAGTCTGAGGAAAAAAAAAAACTTTTAATAAAAGTATTCATAGAATTTACATTACTGTTATTAAGATCACTTGCAATTTAAAAAGTCTGACAGCTACATTTGTCGCAGTTAAGACTAACATGCCACTAGATGGCGACAAACACCGCAAAAAATTATTTGTAAGAGACCCTCAAAAATGAAACTGGCAAATGTTTTTTATAAAAAAAATCCTCAAATTTATTTTAAAACTAATCTGAAAACACATTGGTAAAAGTTAAAACTCTGAGGAATTCCAACAAGCATTCTGTACATCTAAATGTGTACAGACAAGTGCATCAACAGCAAAATGTAATCGTACTGCCGGTGTCTTTCTTGACATTCATAATTAAAAACAAAGAAGTTAGAATTGTGTTGAGGGAAAAAATACAACACATAAACAGACAGACAAATTGATGAGCACTAAAGCTGTTCTTGTACTGGCTACAAATCAGTCTCCTTGTTGCCAAGCCTCGTCTTCATCACAAGGCAGAAAAAAAAAAAAAAAGCTGAAGACACTTTGGCACAACGAGAACGCGGTTCGGTTTCTGCTCACAGTCTCTTAACGTTTCTCTTGCTTTGTGCGCTTCCTGGAAGAATGATGTCCTTTTTGCGTCGGCCTACAGACTGGCTGCCACACTCTCTAGAGCCGTGAAAAGCACACAAGCAGGCTGTGCAAAACTGGAACCCGCAGCTGGCTCTGCTGCACACACCTTCCCCTTTCACTGGGCGACACCTTGCAGGATGCTGACACCGAGGGCATGGCCTGAGGCACTCATCACTGAAGAGGGTTCTGGCCACCTAAAACAAAAAACAAAAAGTTTTTTTAGTATGAAATGAGTTAAAGTGAATATTTTATGTCAGCATCCTGAATTTTTAATAAAGCAAATTTGAAACTGCATTCCCTGCACTGAACAGCAGTTAGTATCAAAGCAGTAGTTAGAAAGATATTTTGTTCTTCAGGCTCTGTGCTTCAGTACACTCAATTTGAAATAAAGTAGCAGATATTATAGTGCCAAGCCTCAGCTTTAATGTGAGAGAGTTGTCAATATTCAAAGAAATGTGCAAATACTTAGTTTGGACTATATCATTCTAAATGTTTAATGAATCCAGTGTAATGGTTTTAAAACTCACTTCTAGAAACTTATCCCGTTTGCTCTTGCTGCCTGAGTGTGCGCCACTGTGCTGTAACTTGGTTAAAGTGCTATCTTCTGAATGTGGGGTGCAATAGAGCAAAGTCCTGGACTGAGACTGAACCGTCTTGAGGGCCGACCTCTTCAGCAGAGCCAGTCTGGTCTCTGCATCAGGGACATGGGCAGCAGCTCCGAGCTATAAGAAACCAATAAAAGTAGGAGGGTCATTTCAACCATTAATCACCATTAGATACACAAGACAATACCAGCAACAGGTACCATGCCCTATATCACACCACTATACTGAATTATCTTTGGCCAGCTAATTGTGGACAACAAGGAACATCTTGTACCTCGAGGGCAGCTTCCATTTCGCTGAGGTGGCTTCTTCT
>NW_018127961.1:704644-707372 GCF_001952655.1 Monopterus albus
TTTTTTTTTTTACTTGATGCCAATGTCACAATTACTCACTACCAAATTTGGAATGGAGCAACTTAACAGTTGTAAGGTATGAAGGTGAAATTTGTTACACAGTAAAAGCAACAAAAAAAAAAAAATTATAAACATGACTTTGCTTTTAAGAGTTTAATGAAAACATTAACTCCTCACCTATAGACACTCTCAGAGGTCAGATGGCCAAGTATGATGGCCAGAATGTGCCTGAGATTCCTCTTCTTCAGCTCTGTAAGTATATCTACCTTCCCCAGGCCCATCTTCCTGCCAATCAGTCCTGCCAATGGCATAGTGGTCCTGAACATCACAGGGGTCTGGGCCAGTGCAGCTGTAGACTTCAGCTGCTCCTTAAGGCTGGGACTTTGGCCAGCAAACATCTGGGCTCTCTGCTGGCACATAGCGTGAACCAGCTGCAAAGCTGGAGTCAAAGAGAGATCAACTGGGGTTGTTCTCACAGGTGTTACAGCTGTGCTAAAAGGTGTCATGTTTTCTGGCTTGGCTATGGTCATTCTTTGTGGGGTGGCATAGTCTTGGTTTTCAGAGGACAAACCATCAGAAGTGATGCCATTACCACATTTATCAGAAAGGACACAACGAGAGGTGATACTGTCAGCAAAAACATCCTCAAAATGGCTGTGGCATTGAGGAAGACGTTCATGCCTTCTGTCCAGTGGGTCATCATCAGACTGAGAGCTCCCTTCTTTAAGTGTAGAAAGCCTGTGCTGACGGTGCAAACGGGAGCGCCGCTTTGCCTCTGCAAGATTTGGTGTTTCACTGTTTTTTCGAGAGGCAGACAACAGTAGCTCCTGGAATGAACCATCATGATCCACTGAGGAGTCTTGGTATTTATCAAGGGTCAGGGAACTGAAGCCACTGTCCTCACAAGCAGACCTGCTGCAGGGTTAGAAGGCACTTGTAATAGGCATGTTTAAAATAACAAACATTCTTTATTCATTGCTTCTTGTAGTACTCAAATGAGAAAATACTAATTTTAAAGTCAAATGCCACAAAAGCACATACCTGATGAATTTTGGTGTATGTGTGGATGACGGTGTGCAGAGGACACTTGAGCTGTTAAGTAGGCCATTGGTCACACCACTGACTGGTGACTGAGAGGCTTCCTTAGATGAGGCAGACAGCAGTTTGCTAGAGCATGGAGTCCCAGCATTAATTTGATCGCAGGCAGAAATGCTCTCACTGAAATCAGCGTCCAAGAGTGAAAGTCCTCTCTCAAAATTAGGAGGGTGACCAGAGTTGAGTTTATTATCATCAAGAGTAGAGGTCCTCACCTGTGAGAAAAGCAGACGGCATTTCCTACCAGATAATGGCAAGTCCTGCTCCAGTTTTAAAGTGCTTGATGCCAAAGCCCCTATGACAGTGTCTAGAGAATCAAACGATGCACTTAGCCAGTGTTCAGACTTTGCGCTGATGAACAATTCAGTCTTCCTGGTGTATGGTGATCCTGCACCCTCAGGCTCAACATCTGTGCTGGGTTTGCACATTCGAAGTCTTTGTCGCAATGAGTGATCTCTTTTATACAATTTAGGAGTTTCACACCAACTAACAGATGATGACTGCTGTACCCCCCTGGAGTCTTTGTCCAAAAGTCTGACTGATTCTCTCGTCCTATCTTTTGGTGTGACAGATTGCCTGAGGTTCTCTTTAGGTGCTTCATTGAATTCCTCGGGGGACAAAGCCTTACAGGGGTCAGCTCCACTGATGCTCCCTGGGCTGTGGAATACACCCGAGTAGCCACTGTCAGAGGAGTCCTCCAAATAGTGCTGGCCTTTGCAGCGCTCAAGGAAGACATTTGATTCAGGAGTGCACTGCATTTTCCTCCTCCTGTGTGCAGCTTTGACCTAAACAGAGAATCCACCAAGAGGTGGAGGAGGACATCAACTGACCTGAACTGAAAAAGTAATGCATATTGCTACTCCTGGATAAGTGACAAACATGGCATTAAAGAACCCAGGACAGCATTAAGTGTGTCCTTCTGGAAGCTAACTCACTTTAATTTAAAAACTGAGCATATGACTTTAATCTATACAATTATAAAAAGAAAACAAAGCTACTCTATCTTAAATCCTGCCTGCGTTTTGTTTCTAATTAGATGCAATTATTTTAGACTAACTTAGTGATAAGAGATGAGCCAAGTAAAAAAGTCTCAGTGTTCACAGGTAGCAGTTATCTTAACACAGTCAGCTGGTTCAACACCCAGCATCCTCAGCGGCTGGACGTCCCTATACAAGAGCTTGTTGTCCATTTAAATCCCCAGCTGCTACTCTCTGTGCCGCTATAAAGTCGGTTATAGCCGCCAAAAGGAACAGCCGGCTGCCGGAAGTACACAGCGGGGGCTCACGTAGGAACCCAGACGGGAGTGTGCCACTCTTTTACAGTATTTTATTCACAATTACACTGACTTAACACGGGTTAACGAATATCTAGCAGACGGATCAGTTGGCAGCTCAGCTTGGTCTGTGTGCCTCCAAAAACAGGACCGACGTTAACCTCGAATAAGTGCTTTTGGTCAAATGCACCTGAATCATCTAAGACTAGGCTCAGTTTACTAACGATCATTTAAAATAAAAACCATACACGTTGTAGGCTACAACTCCTTCAAGTGCCACAGACACCAGTGTTAAAGCGACTGACGTTAGCATGATTGAAAATACCCATGTAGCCTACCTAAACATTCTACTGCTGTTTA
>NW_018127961.1:707439-720137 GCF_001952655.1 Monopterus albus
TTTCTACATTTAACTATAGGCCTACATATTACACACAGTGTACACTATAGAAAGAAAGAAACTAGATTCCGCATATTATCACCTCAACTTAACAACCGCTAGGTAACGTTAGTGTCATGTCTTATTTTGCAAAAAAACCCGCATAATACTTATCTTAAGACGAATACATATTAAAAATATACGTACCTGAGGATAAAACCGGGCTAGTGTAAGGCCCGTGTACTCTTTACGGCAACACCGTTAGCACCAGCTCAGCACTGTTGTCCTTGATCCAGAGGCTTCATCCAGGCTACGGCCAACAACCAACCAGCCACGTTTTCAAATTTGGAGCCCACGGTGGACTGTGTCACGTGCTTCCGACTGCACTGCGTGGTTACCATGGAAACACATCCTGGGTTTGTTTGGCCCATTAATGTGTCCATGGTCTGGACGAACAACACTAGGTAAAGTTAACTGTTATCTCTTTTAACTTTACTAACATTTCTTTCGCTTTTAGTAGAACGTTGACAGTACAATTATCACGAAAAAGACATTGCTGTTTTCTAAACGAAGATGATGTATTCTATTCTAATATGGTTTATAACTAGCTAACCATCGTTTCGTCACGTTATGCAGATTTAACCCTATCTTAATTAAGAAAAACGGGGGGTTAGTTTGCTTACCTGGCCCGTGTACTTTTTAACCGTTCATTAGCTAGATGTCAATAACTCATACTCCCCCCACATCACCATTGACACCGCTTTATCAGCAAAACACAGAAACATTTAAGGCTTAGATTAATAAAAAAACACAACTAAAATGTAAATGGATGTTTTTCTCGACGCACAGCTCGGATCAAAATCGTGATTGTTTCATCTCGACGCACAGCTCGGATCAAAATCGGTTTTAAAATCGCTTAAGCAGCAACAAGAGCACGACCTGGTTTTCCTCGATATGATTTACGGCTAGGAACGCTGAATATACTTAGAATATACAAAAGGTGATGAAAAGCTATTTGGTGTTTATGGTTAGCTACTGGTCAACATAAGAGTTTGTCGTCTTATTTAATGGCAAGTCGACCAGTACAGCCTATAACAGACGGGGCACAGAGCTAACAACGTTATGTCCCACTACACCGCTGAAAAATCATATAAGGACAATTCTAGTAGTGAAATCAAAAGGGTAAAGCCCAGACACAACTTTCTCTTGCTAGCAAAGGTTATATCATTCTGAGCTGCCATGTCTGATATTAATATTGTTTGACAGAGTAACTGAGTGAACTGAAATTCTTCCCAGGCATGAGTACAAATGCAGTTTTCTCCCTTCAAAACCAGTCCACTGCTGTTGCCTCTGGGGGCAAGATCCCCGTGGAGCACCTGGACTATGATTACATTGAAACATGCAAAGATGTGAAGTACCTGGAGAGGATCTTGAAAGTACTGAGGTAAGCTATATGAGTGAGGTTGAGGTGTGAGGTGTGTATCATCGGTGCATTCAATCATTTCATTAAATCTGGGGAAAATGGAGAATGGGCCAGGATTTTGTTGTTGGTATGGGCATTAAAAAGAAAATTGGTCATGTGTCTTTCTGTTTTCATCTAAAAGTTGAAAATATAAATAAAGAGTCAATAACTGAATGAGTGGATAATACACAGACCATGGGCCTTCACTGACCCTGTAAAGAGGCGGCATTGATTTTGTATCCTCACATATTCTCAAAGATGTATTGTTGGTGAGCTTTCCTCATTTAAGATAGTTCCCTCATTGTCCCCTGAAGTTTTTTTAATTGATTCATCTACCATCTATCGATGGTACATTATATACCATCTGTAACCAATTGTAAAAAGATAATGGAACATAACTTGGTACAGTTTTGAAAATATTGCTAGGAATTTGGGCTTCAAGTAAACATTGTTTTACTTTATGTGAAGGTCTGGTGAGGAGGGCATTTATCCTCCTCTGATCAAGTTCTGTGAGACCCACTTAGAGAAACTAGACCCTAGGAGTCGAGCCCTCCGCAAGGAAAACTATGCAGCCACAGCAGCCAAAGATGAGTGGAGTCAAATTATTGATGAGTTGAAGGTGTGTTGTTGTTCATTGTTATATATGTTTTATAAACCCTGCTTACTTCCTGTTCTCATTTTAGTCATAAACATTTAATATTTAATCATTTGTTCTTTACAGATGTGGCAAAGAGAAACCAAAAATATTGAAATTTCACTAAGACAGCAGTCACTGTTTGATGATCTAGTGAATAGAAACATGCCTCCTATAAGAGGTTCCAATTGTTCTGTTCCACTTAACCAGGTAAAGGTTGACTCTGATGATACACATAACTATTCACATGTACAGTGGTGTGAAAAAGTATTTGCCCCCTTACTGATTTCTTATCTTTTTGCATGTTTGTCACACTGTAATGTTTCAGATCATCAAACAAATTTAAATATTAGTCAAAGATAACACAAGTAAACACATCATGCAGTTTTTAAATGAAGGTTTTTATTATTAAGGGAAAACAAAATCCAAAACTACAAAACCCTGTGTGAATAAGTGTTTGCCCCCTAAACCTAATAACTGGTTGGGCCACCCTTAGCAGCAACAACTGCAATCAAGCGTTTTCGATAACTTGCCATGAGTCTGCCACAGCGCTGTGGAGGAATTTTGGCCCACTCATCTTGGCAGAATTGTTGTAAGTCAGCCACATTGGAAGGTTTTCGGGCATGAACTGCCTTTTTAAGGTCATGCCACAGCATCTCAATTGGATTCAGGTCAGGACTTTGACTAGGCCACTCCAAAGTCTTCATGTTGTTTTTCTTCAGCCATTCAGAAGTGGACTTGCTGGTGTGCTTTGGATCATTGTCCTGCTGCAGAACCCAAGTTCGCTTCAGCTTGAGGTCACAAACGGATGGCCGGACATTCTCCTTCAGGATATTTTTAAGTTCTATGTCATCACAGACTTCACATTCAAAGGGAAAAGGGAGTTCTTCAAAATGCACTCTCCCACGTGATTATCGAGAATGGGACAAGTGAGTCATGTCTCCACACTGTCTGCTATATTCAGAAGAAAGAACACACTGTTGGAGTAGCTACAGGCACTTTGTAGAAAGGCCTTATTTGGTCCCTAGTTAAAATGTCGGTGCTGTTGTAGAGAACTCTTTTGTGGAATCATGTCTTACCCAAAATGTATATTTCACTCTATTTTCAGGTTTGATGTGGAAAAAGAATCGGAAAGAATTGATGGGAATGTGGTCAACAACTCTCCACCAGCCACTATAAACACGGGACATCCTAAAATCCAGATAAAAGTGGATGCCTCATGTAATGCATTATGTATAGCATTTCATATTTATTTTATTTAATTAATTATGTTGTAGTCATTGCAAAGCGTTGTGTAGCGTGGGTCTGAGTGTGTGAAATCTGTGGGCTCCCACATCCAGTGCTGACGCAACAGGAGAAGTTCCTCCTGGCAAATCATGAAAAGGACAAAGGCAACGAAGCTTTCAGGGCAAATGATTATGAGGAGGCAGTTGCATACTACTCCAGGTCAGACTCTTAAAACAACTCATTTACTATAGAAATCATTTTACATCTCTTAAGGGGATATATCATTTTGGCTGAAATTGAATTAGAACACTGTCTTTCAGTCTGATTTCATTCTCATTTAATTTACATCTAAGTGTGTGTCCATTAACTTCACTGTAAAGAAAGGTCTGTTTTATTTTTGTCCATACATTATAGAAGCCTTTCCATTATACCAACTGTGGCTGCATACAACAACAGAGCCCAGGCGGAGCTCAATCTGAAGCACTGGCACAATGCCATGAGAGACTGCCAGAGTGTACTCAAGCTGGAACCAGGCAATATGAAAGGTGCTGTTTTCTTTTTTAGAACCTTAACTATAATACTACAGTGCTTTCAAACAGAAATATGACTGTAATCTTGTAGTTTTCAAAAATGTTTTACCTGCCATATTTATAACTCTAAACATTTGTGTATGTAAAGTCTATGTGTAATGTATGCCTTATCGTCAGCTCTGCTTCGTCGTGCTACTGTGCACAAGCACATGGGCAACGTCCAGCTGGCTGCTGAGGACCTGAGGACGGTGCTTATGAAAGAGCCACAGAATGCTGCAGCTACAGTAGGTGACAAGATCTGAGGCGTGTTGATTACGTGCAAGTATCCTTTTTCACCACTAGGTGTCACTGCATTTGTGTGAGATCACAGCATTAAAAACTGCAGCTGCTGCAAGATATTATTCAAATCATATGTAGTTTGTCATTACTGTAAATAGCCAATGGTGTAACCTTTCACTCCTGTGTTAGAGGAGGTCAGAAGCTCAGCAAGTGTTTTATTTAGTCATCACCTATGAGGACTTTGTTTATATGTTCTTTAATCATGTATTAGGAATTTTAATGTAGGTAAATGGGATGGATGACACACATGCTTTTTACTGTACTGTAGCTCAGTATTATATGAATGATTGTGGTATCAGGAAACGACACTGTCAACTCTGCTGACTTGCTTAAAATAATAGACTGTGTTGTTACTGTTGACAGATTCTAATATGTGTGTATTATTTGTGGTTTAGCAACTTCTGTCTGAAGTAGAGAAGAAGCTGAAGGAATGTCAACTACAGCGTCAAAGCAAAGGCAGAAAAATCTTCATCCAAGAAGTAGAAGAGGAAGATGACAAAAGTGACAATGAGACAAAGGCAGAACAAACTGGTGAGATTGTTGGAGCGCCTCCATAATCATGATCTATATCTTTGATTTACACACATACCGGCATTATAAACAAGGCAGTGACCATTCATAATTGCATGCATGAGTCCATCCAGAAATCCCTTTAGAGTACTGTTCCCTGTCTGATATAAAGCAACATGGTTTAATTTGTTTAATTTGACTTTTTGTTTCAGGGTTTGTCAGCCACTAGCTGTTGAAAAAATCCACATTTTTGCAGCTGTGAAACTTTGTTGTATCAAGGCAGTTGAGCATTAATTCCTTATAAGCTTGTTATTACTACTTGTTTCAAATTTAAAATGAACAACCAAAGAAGAACCTAATAAAACAACTGAGTAGCTTTGTGATATGTAAAAATGAGCTAGGTTTTACAGTAGTGTAAAAAAGGACTGATATATTGGGTTGTTTGATACTGTTGGTAGATTTTATCTTAACCTGTAGGAATATTATTCTACAAAGTGAGTCAACAAATGACATATAAAAAACAAATGATATGTTAAAGGTAGAAAGTGCTGTCATCATTGCACGAACTGCTCTGACAGGAGAATGTCCCACTCAGAGTATGTCTTATTACATGCACATAATGCAGACTATAAATAGTCAGTTATATGTGAAGTAATCTGTGTTTTACACTACACTGTAGTGTTTGTGCTTGCTTTAGTTCCCACTGTAGCTGCCTTGCACAGGATCCACCCTCTTATCTAATGGTGGGGCAGCCTTGTCTCTGTGGATATTGTGACATACTGTGGGTGCGTATGTTATTCGCCCTACCCCCACCCTTCACTTTCGTAATTCATTGTTGTGAGTGGCTGCTTCCTGGAGCTCCCTCTTTAAAATAGCTCTACGTCGTGTGTGTCCAGCACTCCCCCCGTGTGATGTAACTGCTGACTTCTTCCGGTGGGTGTGCCCCCTGCCTTTGCTTCTTCCTCTCTAACTTCCTCCCTCCCTCCCTCTCTCTTCCAGTCTGCCCGGTTGACCCCAGCCAGCAAGTGAGAGGGGAGGAGAGCTCAGCTGCTCCTGTGGAAAGGGGAGACATGGGTAACGCTCAAAAAAAGCCCCACGGCAGAGGGGACGGGCGTCCTCATAGTGAGTCCAGTAACTCTCACCAAAGGAGCAAAGGAGGCAGCGCAGAGAAGTACAAAGGCACACAGGAGTCTAATGAAAAGTTAGCCAATGGGACAAGCAAGAGTGACTCGACAACTTCAGCCCAGGCTGATCAGAGCAGCAGCGGTAAGGGAACTCTGGTTGGAGGAGTTGCAGGGGAAGCTGTCAACCTTGATGCCCCGTGTGGAGCTCTGCCCCCTCCGCTAGCCCGGTTAAAAAATGAAGGAAACCAGCTGTTTAAAAATGGACAGTTTGCCAATGCCCTGGAGAAATACTCACACGCCATTCAAGGCTATACAGACTCAGGTAGGGTTGACAGGTCGTCATTCTTGATACTGTTCTTGTTTTTATGGTCCGAGGTGGCATGTGACTCAGCTAGATCACATGTAGGAAGTTGGTTGATATGGTTTGACTGATTTGGTATATATGACACTAGAGAAAGGTTCACTGTCTGTCTTCATGTCACTAAGCATTTCTAGTGACATCAGTATATTTTAAGCATGTTACAAACAAATGGTGTATAGTATAACTAATGTTTCATCACAGTCTCACCCTTATTTGAATAAATATCGCTTTATGACTTCTAATCATCAATGCTCTTGAGACTGTTTCCTGCAACTGGCCAATACAAATTTAAATTAGAGGTCATGGCTTTGTTGCTATAATGTTAGTACTTACATTTTTTTCTTGCTTTATGATACTGCAGGATATTACAGTAGAAAAATATTATATATTAAACCTGAACAACACGTGATATCTTCCATCAGCAGTCCTCATTAGTGTACATACAAAGATTTCACCAAGAGTTATACAAATAATTCAAATGTTTGTTGGTGTCCCTACAGTGAGGCATCAGATACTGGCTGTTGTGGTTTATGTGGACAGTGTTTCTGTTTTAGCCTCAGCCTGGAGCTAAGCCCCTCAGCTTAGGTCTGTCCAGGTCACATGACCTCTAACCACTCACTGTAAAATTCAGTCTTGAGGACTGAAGCTATAATTCTAACTGAGATGCAGAGGGTGAGTGATTGATGTGGGGAGAGAAGCTGCAGCTTGTCAGGCTCATCACTGTGCCAGTGGATGTCAGAGTGATGGGGCCTCAACAATCATCCGAGGTCCACCATCTGACTGATGTAGTGAAGGCTACATGTAATGCAGACTACAGCTCAGGACAGAGATGAAAATACACTGGTAACCTTAGTAACCCACTAAGTGCAGCATGTCAGCAGTCTGTAAAAAGGCTTATTTCAAAGAACAATATTAAGTAAACTTTAGTTCAAGAACTCATAGTGCTATTCTTGTATAATGACGTTTAAAGGATGTATTACAGGAGCTAGAGGTGCTGCTGTCTGTTTTAAGGCCCACAAAGAGTTAAAAGGAGCTTTGGTTTAATCTGTGGAATTCAGGCTCCTACCTCAGGCTACAGGTTCAGTTGAAACATGCAGGTTACTCAGACCAGGAGCTTGGTGAGCACATGCATACACAGAATAGCTCCTTCATAAACATACAGTATGTGTGAATGCACCCTTAAAATAATAGTGCATTTATTGTCTAACGTGCAAGAAGAAGTTTTAGTTTTAGCTTAGTATTGTGATGACTATGCCAGCCAGCGGGAGGGTTTCACTACAGTATTAAGTGGTTTTGAAAGTCACACTTTGCTGAAGCAAACCAAAAAATTCTTTATTTCATCATTACAGGAACCCATTATTGCAACACACACATACCCAGCACCAGAGGTGGACCATGATGAGATATTGTCAGCATAGGTTACACAAACCCTTCTATGGAAATCCTTGTCCTTAACAAGCTCCCATGTTTCTGTATTCCCTCAGTGTCAGATCAGAGCACATTCAACTGTTGTAACTCAGCTAGTAACCTCTGAACATTACAAATGATTAAAGCCCATGTGAATTGATGCCACTTTCACAGATAGTTTCAGGGGGACTTAGAATCTATGAACTAAGTTTATGGATTTTTGTATTTATATTTGTGATATTTGTTTCTTTCTGTACAGGCATTGACAGTCCAGAGGATCTCTGTATTCTCTATTCCAACAGAGCCGCTTGCTACCTGAAAGATGGCAACTGTCAAGAGTGCATCCAGGACTGTACGAGGTGACACCATTTATTTAGAGTACCTACCTGTTAGGGATGCATTCAGCAAGATGACTAAGAAGTCATGTTTGCTGTGGGTGTTAACGCATATGTCACAATTTACACTGGTTGTAACCTTGAAACTCTAGCAGATCACCATCATTATAGGAGGAGGTCTGCTCTGTGGTGTGCTGTAAGATGTTTCAGTTAGGATAACTCAGGAAAGTATGTTTGTTTTAGATTTAACTAGGACAGGTGTGAAAACGTGGTTGTGTAATACTTTATTTACATATATACAACAGTGCAATTGAACACCAGCACCTAAGCTGTAAAATAAGCTGCAAAACACAAACAGATCCACTCAAAATCTGTCACATATAGTGATTCTACATACAGTGACCGACTGTCACTATGTGTAGACAGTACCTTTGGACAGTAGCATCTATAGCATGCAGCTCCTGTCTCACCCCATCTATTTATACCAACTAGTGCTCTGGAGCTGCAGCCATTCTCCCTCAAACCCCTCCTGCGCCGGGCCATGGCTTACGAGTCCCTGGAGCGCTACCGAACAGCCTACGTGGATTACAAGACTGTCCTGCAGATAGACATCAGTGTGCGGGCAGCACACGACAGCATCAACAGGTATTAGCCTTCACCTCTGAACCGTACTGAGAAGCTGCAAAGGGCAGAGAGATGTGGGCACTGCAACACAGGCATGACTGTTACATTAATATTCACATTTTGGAGTGGTTTAATTGGCAACACAAGGTCAACGTTTGGATGAAATGCTCATGTCAGATGCTCCAGCGTGATTACCCTTGTCCTGGAGAAAAGATCTATGATGAAAGTGTCCCTGTTATCCATTTAATTCTGGAGGACACAGAATATTACTAAGTGGATTGGATAAGGAAATAGAGCTAGAAATAAAATTATATTTTAATGTTCTTTTCTGTGCAATATTGTTTCCACTTCGAATCTTTCCATTCTAAATTAAGATCAATCAAATGAGCAAACACGCTGTGACGGAGTGCTTCCGTCACGGATGGCTGACTAAGTATATAGGCTACATAGACATACATGCACACCTACAAATGAACATCTAGTAGCTTTGTCAGCTTTACATGCACATATGTGCATGTTAAGCAAATCGCAACCGAAATAACCTTGGAAATCAACTGGACTTGGATTTCTAGATCGAAGACAGAACTGATGAAGCCTCTTGGATGAGAGGTGAAACGTCTTCGATCTAGATATCCAAGTCCAGTTGATTTCCAAGGTTATTTCGGTTGCGGTTTACTATGACCTGGATGACTGAGAATCTGCACAGATATGTTAAGCAAATCTACAATGTAGATTGTTGTATTATCACTTACTGGGTTTTCGTGTTGTTTGGGTGTTTGTCATCATCAAACATTGCTGCCATTACTGAGGCTGTTAAATATGGTTATGTGTGTGCAATGTGAGTAAACGTCACTGTGACTTAGCCTTGGGTGACCCAGGTGACCCAGGTTCTAGCTTTGAGTAGTTGTTTCTGAGCTGCATACCAGTTCTGCTGACAACCGCAGTGCTGCTTGTTTGTGTTTTTTTGTTGAAGATTTGAAACTCTTTGTAAATATCTAAATTTCTCTATTTTTCTACAGTGCACTTTGGGAGACGAGTACAATAGATTATTGGTTTGCTCTGCATTTGCAATTACGCCATCCTTTATTTTTTCCTTCAAGAAGATCCCTGTCACACACGCACACAGTCTAATCAGGGGTGGCCAATTCCAGTCCTTAGATGAAAGTGGAGTGAGGAAAGATAAAGTGAATTGGTATCTTCCAGCTTCTGACTGACTGAACACAACCTGAGCCAGGTAATCAGCAGCAGGTCAGGCAGGGATAGTTGGAAAACAAGCAGGACAGTGGCCCTCAAGGACTGGAATTGGCCACCCCTGGATTAGTGGCTTAGCCAGTGTTCAGAAGCAGTTCCAGCTAGAGGCTAATTATGGCTCTCAGACTGTCCTCTCACCGTTAGGCGACACAGGAGCTCAGCTGGCTGCTTTAGGGTCATAGCTTTAATAGCTCTCGATGTATTATATCTACAAAACTGCACAATGTTGGTGGGAATTCCATATACAGTGGAGCAAATAAGTATTTGATACACTGCGCTGCAGGATTTTTAGCCATGACGGTGTAGTGTGTTACTAATGCTAACCATTGAGACTGGGGTTCCCAGAACTCTTCAGGTCATTGACCAGGTCCTCCCGTGTAGTTCTAGGCTGATCCCTCACCTTTCTCAGGATCATTGATACTGAAATAAATTATTTAAAAATCTAACAATGTGATTTACTGGAATTGTTTTGTAGATTCTGTCTCTCACAGTTGAGGTGTACCTACGATGAAAATTACAGATCTGTCCATTCTCTGTAAGGGGGAAAACTTGAAAAATCGGCAGTGTATCAAATAATTATTTGCCCCACCGTACCTTTCATGGTTATTTTTGGTGAGCCTTTTTAATATATTGGTGGTGTGGGACATGTATAGTGTATTCTACCTGTATGTGTGTCTGTGTGTAACATTCATGTATCATCTGATCTATGTCCTCTTCCAGGATTACTCGGTTGCTGATTGAGCAGGACGGTCCAGAGTGGAGAGAGAAACTTCCTGAGATTCCAGCGGTGCCTTTGTCAGCTCAGCAGCACCACAGAGAGGAGCCACCCAGTGCAGAGGTTCTCCAAGCCCAAGCAGAGAAGACTGCCAGAGATGCAGGTCTGTGTCCGGAAAAATCATCAGTTCACAGAAACATGGGGTTGGACTTACTGCAGTGAACTGAGGCTACAAATCTTCTTTTTTGACAAGTCACATGCTGACAGTATTGTTAGGCTCCCATGTGAATCCTTTACCTTGATTTTAAAGAAACCTCTGCACTCGTATATAAAAGTGTCAGACAATCTAAAGCCTGTGTTTGTGGAATTATTATACTAATCATGAAAACGTGTACGCATGAATACATCTGTATTGTGTAATAATTTATCTAATCATACAGCATATAACAGTATAGGGCTCACGGGGGCTACTTTCTCTGCATATAATACAGAAGGATCATTTTTGAAGTACATTTTCCTTATAATTCTTACATACTTTTACTTAACATTATAAATGCAGAACTTTTACCTGTAATGTATTTTTACATTGTGGTATTGCTTCTGTTTTTCAGCTCATGGATCTCGATACTTTGTATGTATGAAGAATGAAGAATAGATTTGAGATTCTCTTTCTTCTAGTTTTTCTCTCACTTCCTCCGAGTTAGGGGGACAATGTTACAGACCACAAAATTATAAAAGTGGCAGGTCACTTCTGTTCACTGACCGTGGAGATTCGTATCTCTCAAGGTTTTGCTACAGTTGTTATATTTAAACTCCAATGAAAGAATAGAGCTCCTGGCCCAGTTTCCTCCCAGAGGACACTGCAGCGGATTGATCAGCCCTCAGTCCACACTATACTTCACCATCCAGCTGGCACAGCATTCATTTCTTAATCAACCAAGCAAGATGACCAGCACTTTTCTGTCCGTTAGGTTTTCTAAGAAATAAAATGGGAGTTAATTCAAATGTCTAGCATGTGTCAATGTGAACTTATGGCTTCAGCAGAAAGGAACTGGTCTTTATGTAAATAAACAGTAACAAGTAATCACTACTTTACTTTGTCTTCCAGAAAGGAAAGCAGAAGCCCATTTTACAGCTCTGAAGCAGGAAGGAAATGACTTTGTGAAGAAGGGCCAGTACCAAAATGCACTGGGAAAGTACACTGAATGCCTTAAGCTAAAGCCGGAAGAGTGCGCTATCTACACTAACAGGTTAGCGACTTTCGTCTCACCTCAGCATGAACAAACACAGACACCACTGTGGTGTCCTGCACTTTTTGTTTCCTTACCAAGCATTACTGCCAGACAACACCCAGAAAATCCAGTCATTACTGCATATAATGTTTTAAAAATGAAAGCAGACTGAGGGATTATCCCTAGCTGTCATCTGTCAGGTTCTCAGTCTGTCACTGGTGGTAAATTAGCAGACTTTGTTGGTAAGAGCAGAATGGACAAAGTTCAGGAAAAAACTGCTTGCTTCAGCTCTTTCTCTATCACAACCCCACTTACAGCCACTATCATTCTATCTATCTACATTGAAAGAGAAACACAACAAGTACAGTGCATGTAGGAGGCAGTGCACACTCCCTCCTACTTTTCCACAGTGGTAGAAACACTTGTTGATCATGTCGCAGAGGAAACTGATGCTGATGAAAAATGTCCTATTGTGTTCAGGTTTGCATGTGTATATTGAGCTTGGCTGCAGAGGGAGTTGTTCTGTATATACAGCCACACCCGAGCAAACAGTTGGCCCGTGAGACTGGAAATACTGACACTTTCATAAAGAAAGCACGAACAAAATCTCATTTCAGACATGCAAGTTTTGGTTCTTGTCTCACCTGTTTAATATGAAAATGATCATTCAGCTTTTCTAATGAATTCTGATTCACAGTCACAAAGTCATGATAGCCTTTAGTCGCACATCAGATAAGATCAGCTGCTGTTGACAAAAACAAAAATCACAAGCAATATATGTGTGTCTGCTTCCAGAGCCCTGTGCTACTTGAAACTGGAGAGGTTTTCTGAGGCCAAGCAGGACTGTGATGCAGCACTGAAACTAGAGCCAACCAATAAGAAGGCCTTCTACAGACGAGCCCTGGCCAATAAAGGCCTCAAGGTGAACAGAGCTGGCCATTAATGACTTAACACCACAATGTGTTCAA
>NW_018127961.1:720385-748034 GCF_001952655.1 Monopterus albus
ATCAATACATTCAGCCCAGATTGTGCACCAAGGTGGCATATATTTAAATTTGTCAAGCATACTGAAACATGTAAACTCAGTAAAATGTCACTTACACATATTGGTTTCATATATAAAGCTGTATTTTGTCTCAGGATTACCTGGCGTGCAGCTCTGATCTGCACGAGGTGCTGCAGCAGGATCCCAGTGTGCAGGAGGCTGAGAAAGAGCTGGAGGAGGTCACAGTGCTGCTCAGACAAAGTTTGGCCACCGCCTCCCCAGCTCAGCCCAGGAAGACTGTCCCCATCACAGAGGTAGCATCACAGCCTTTTCTGACATACATGAACCAGGCTTGGAGTCACATGGAAAGAGTTCAGTTGTCTTCTTTTGCTCTCATAAAATCGGCATATCCACAATTTATATCGCTACTTTAGCCACAAATGTTATAATTGTTTACATCTTAGTGTTTGGGAGGAAGGTGAAAATAACTGAGTTCTCACAGTTTCAACTGTTGGGACCTATTTAACATTGAATTAAATGACTGCCTACAAACAACAGCAGATCGACACCTAACACTATGGCTTGTAGCCACTTATGGGTCATTGCTCTGGTTTCCTAAATGCGTATGAACATAGATTGTCTCACCACTCTTACCAACCCCATGACAGTATGTACCAAGTAGTTTCAAGTCTGCCCAGCATCAAACAGCAGAGATCCAGAGTAAAGTGGCATGTGAAGAAGATCAAACCCTCCTGGATAAAGGTTCTCCAACTACCAAAAAATCTCTATGCAGACAGTGAACAAGCCACTTACTTCTTGAACCCCAGAGGCCCAAAATACAGCAGCGCCTCCAACTCTGCTTTGTGTGATCAATCTTGTCTCCACACTACAGCAAAGAAAGACCAGGGCTGTTTGATTTAAACACGTGTACATCTCAGATACTTGGGGTCACTGTAGCCTAGCCAAGTTAATAATACCAAAGAAAGTGAATTCAGTGGAGCCACCAAAGATTGTGAAAAACTGACAATGCATTTTGACTAGGATCTTGGTTTAATCACACCTGCATAGTTAGTCACCCTCAGTGACTTTACATGGACGCAGTATGCACAGAAAGGGGGCATCACCTTTTTCCCTCAAGGTTTAAAGCTTCTCCATCAAAGCTTCTATCATGTCTTCCCTCTGTAAGTTCACTTTAGTCACCACTGTTGTTCTGCTTCCTCAGGTTGAAAGTGATGAGGAAACGACAGCCGTTCCCAACTCAGAAAGCAGCTTCATAGGAGAGGACGTTGCCGTCAACCTCCGGCCAACCAACGCCTACGAGTTTGGCCAGGCTCTGAACGCAGCTTGCTGTAGCAGAAACACTGCGGCCTGTGCTGACCTGCTGGCTTCCACAGCCCCAGACAAGCTTCCACAGTACCTGAGCACCAAGCTGGACGGACACGCCATCAGCTTCATCATGGAGGCACTAGACTCCCACCTCCTGGAGAAAGACCCCAGCCTGGTCTACCAACACCTCAGCTATCTGCACACAGCTGAAAGGTTCTCGGTAAGACGGGCTTCACTTCACATTCAAACAAGGTTGTGTGATGAAAAAAAACCTACAATCTGAAAAGATAGGTATTGTAAGTCACATGTCAAAATGTCTTAAAGTACACCTTTTAATTTGGCTATTGCTCCTTCTTATAAACTGATATTGTTTTGTACATGATCTGTCCACTTTGTTGCCAGCATCTGAGATTTGGAGGTAACTGCTCTGCTGTTTCTGTAGGTTGTACTGATGCTGCTGGAGAAGGACGAGCGTCACCGCATGACTCAGCTGTTTGAGCATCTGTCGGCTGTGGAGAGCACGGAGTACACGAAGAACGACGTTCAGAACCTAGCCAAAAAATACATCTGACCTTCCTGCCCCTGCTACCGGCTGCATGAGCTGCTGCACCACTATAAGGCTTGGATCTATGTAAAATACTGCACAAGAACTGAGTAAAACAAAGGCAGGAAGCTGTACAATGTGTCCCAGAGCAATACAATGGAACAGAGCCACATTTACCCCACTGACCTGTACTGTAAATAATAACCATCTGTTTTAAAGTAGCTTAAAGAAAATATTTTTCTTTGCAGAACATTTTATGCATATTTAGTTTTGTACTACCACTAACCATTTATACTGTACAGCAGACAGACAGTGGGAAACTATGGACCTTTCATGTAAGTGTATAGATAAATAGGGTCCAATGTGCAATGTAATGTTAGGCTACAGGCAAGTGTTTCCACTTATAGGCTGTCAGGACAAGCGTAGTTCCCAGAACTGTGCTCAGCTGATCAGGTCAGTCAGTCCCTTAATAACATAGATGAGCTGCTGTGAGATACCAGCCAAGGTCAGAAATGATATTCAGTGCATCCTGAATATAACCTAGCAGAGGATCAATTGAGATCATTTGCAACTGAGCTAGTTAAGATGTTCCTTGCTGCAGGACAAAACCATAAGCTAAAGTACCTAACCGTTTCATTATGAGCGTGCACTGTATTGTCTGGAGGAAATAGGCCTGCATGGTACTGTATCTCATGGCTGCTCTGTACAGTCAGATGACAGTATCTGGTGGACTGAGAGCTACTGACAGTGTTGTAGAAGATCTCATTTGTAAACTTAACGTGACTTTGATGTTTGCTTTTGTTCATTCAGCTATGCAATTAGCAATGTGAAATCATCTTTTAAAGACAGGCATTTGGGTCTTTTCCTTTGGGAATGACCTAAAGTCATTCACACTAATTGTTTACTAAATTAGCCTGTCTGCCAGTGCACATCTGCAGTTTAGGCATGCAGATGTGTACACATTGGAGGGAAGCAGAATCTTGATGAGATGTGTGCCTTGGATTTCAGAGCAGGGGTCAGCTTACATGTTGATCAGCATATAGATTCTTCTTACGAGTAATTCAGTAGCTTTTTGCATCACAAATCATACACACTGTATATTCATTTGACTACATGCATGCAACTGTTTAAATTGCTAATTTAAATACACTGTCATTGTATTAAACTACTGAATGTCAGTCATCCAAAGCAGAAGACTGCTGGAATCCAAACATTTTATGAGTTGTAAATGAATGTACCAAATATACTTCAGGCTGACAAGCTGGGGAAGAGACAATAATTACATGTTCCATTTTCTCCTCACTGTGATTTTACCATAATAGATTTCAGTAGAGATGTGCAAATGTGTACAATATTCACAGAGACTAGAAAAATAAATACCTTCTTCATGTCTGATGAATTCAAATAACTGTGTACATTATAGAAATACTATTAAAGATGGAATACCATAATTATTTGTATTAACCTGAAAAACTGAGAATGACAACATATAACTTTTTTTTTATTTTTCTGATATGCATTTACACGCATATAGTAAAGCAAATTACCAAACAAATATACAAATACCTTATGTCATTCTGCACAAATTACAAAGCACATCTGGCACTAGTGTTCAAATTAGGATCAAAAAGGTTGGGTTTTGTTGAGGAATGAGAAACAGAACTGTGGTGGAAGAACAAAATATTCTGCTTTAATGTGGGGAAGATTGCAGCATGTAGCCTCATCCACCGAACCAAACCGAATGTGTATTCAGTAACGGACCCAGGTTAAAATACCTTTCAAGATGTTTTTGCTTACATGGTAGAGGTTCACCTGAGCCAACTCAGCAGCCTCACTACAGCAGACCACTGAGCAGTAAAGACAGGCCTCAGCAAACACTGACAGGAAGTGTGCAACAGCACCTAATGGCAAGGCAAACAGGAGTCACCGGATAAATCAATAGAGGGTAACCCATAACAAACCCATGTATCCCTAATAACCTTGTGCATTGCAGAACAATGTAATAACAAATACAGATAACAGTGCAGGTGCCTTGGGCTATTGTGTGGCCTCAGTTATTTGCGTAGCATTTGTGAATCATGTATGAAAGTCTGTATGTGTGTTGTGTTCATTCACCCCCACGGTGTAAAAAGGATGCTCCATACTGTGTCTACAGGTGACAAGTCAAAGGTCTAGGATCTAACAAGAGCCTGAGTGCTATCTTTGGTAGGCAAGTGAAAATTCTTCATTTACCAAGTCCACCACAGTAGGTTGAAGATATGGATGAGCATCCCTTCGACACAGACACATTCTGTAACCTATAATGAGTTGCAGTTTGGAGCCTTGAAGACACAGCGGAGAGAGAGAGAGAGACAAACAACACAAACAGCTTATAGAAGGCACCATGAGTTAACAAAGATATCAAAGCTCCCTCTTACTCAAATCATCTCTGTGCAGGACATTTTCTTTATACAGTTTCACAGAACTGACCAACCCATTGTTTAACATTGACTTTCAGCATTATCTTAATTGGGCCCTTCCAGAGACCTTTTCTCAAATCTCATCCACCTCAAATTATCATCACAAGCTTTCCAAAGAACCAAACAAAGCCTGGGCTCCCAGAGTCATCTTGGCACTACAAGTGCACACAGTTGTAGGCTACAGGTCTAAACTCAGTGGTTACCAAGGACCACCCGCCACACTGGGACTACAGCTGTGTACACACCCACCTACAGAGAAACTTGGCTTTGTTACAAGTTGATTTCAGTGCTAGAATGAATCAGGATGTTGAGCCCAGGCTTTAGAATTATACATTAGAGGTTTCATTTCAAACAAACATCCAGGAAAAAATGTCTAAAAATAAATACAGACAAGAACACAAAAGGTTCCTCAGTGACTAATCTATTTCGGGAAAAATAAACAGAGGAAATAGTGAATCATATTGCCTGGTCCCTGTCTGAGTTAACCTCTGGAAAGCTGCAACAGTAAGGTTCCTGCGTGGGTTTGCATCCGCATTGTAGAGCCAAAATCAAATACTTACAAAACTGGCACAGTGGTTTTATTTCAGTTTCCACAGATCAATATGACAGCACCCAAATCAGTGGGCTACTTTCTGTTTTAACTGGCGAGTAAGTGAACTGTCAAAAAAAGGTGTCAGCGGTGTGCTGGTCGCACAGACAAAGCCCAGCATTCACAACACTTCTCTCACAGCTGGGAACCCTGACTACTTCCAACAAGCTTCGTGACAGTGGACACAGAGTTAGGTTTTTACTCAAAAGTCGCTTTTTATGAAGGATATAAATTCCAAAAGAATATCCCCTTTACACGGAAGGAACAAAAATGCAGGTTAAACTGTAAGCTATGCTTGTTAGTTTACTGGAGGAAAGGATGTTAAATTAAAATCAAAAATGGTGTCTGTGCAGCATTTAAGGTATTGAGATTTTAGATGTCAGTCTGTACACAGGAGTTCTGCTGCTGTGGTTGGTTGTTGTTGGCTTCTTTCAGCGGCTCACCAGTGTTGCTGTGAGAATCTGGCTCAGTGGGATACGCTAAGTTGACATTCTCTTCTGTGACGTAGCAGTGAGGGGAGAGCTCTGCACAGTGGCTCAGGGAGGAGGTGGTGGAGGTTGGGGAGTGGGGTGTGATCACAGCTCCTTGTCCCTGGGAAGAGGAAGATGAAGCAGCCGGGCAGGTCTCCAGGCGATCATTCTCCACTTCAGGTAAGGGGCTGACTGTGGCGAAGCGTGTGTGGTAATCACCTCCGCTGGAGCCATGGCTACAGGACGTCTTCATGCTTTCCAGATCAGAGCAGCTGAACTCAGAGAAGTGGCTGGAGTGGGAGTCAGCCACCGAGGGCAGGCTGCCACTCAGAGAAGGAGAGTCGAACTCTGAAGAGTTGGTGCTGCGCTGCTCCAGCAGTTGAGCATCCATATCCTCCCGTGTCTCATTGATCTTGGTGCCCCCGTGGCCTTTCTTGCGCAGCTTGCCTTTGCTCTTTTTGCCCCCAGAGCTGGACAAGGAGCAGCAAGATGCCTCTTTAGCCCACTTGGTGGAGGTTCCCTTACCTTCTGAGGGGGTGCAGCCATTAGAAAAAAAAAAGGTCCAGCCACAGCGGCCAACATGACTGCTGTCATCTACACTGCTGCTGCCGCTGTGGTGCCATAGTTTGCCAGGTTTGGATTCAATGTCGACCTGGACCTCCATACTGTTCCCTTCTCTGGAACAATTTGGGGATGGGGGACGACATGAGACAGACAGGTAAGGCACTTAATAAAAATACTGTACGTACAGGATGTGGGTTTACATGTGTGTACATGTTTGAACATGCAGCAACACTAGTGTTCTCTATTTCCAATCGGCAGCAGCACAGCCACAGCATGTGGCTACCCCCAGTCCCAGCAGCCTGTACAGCACAGACAGGCTATTCACTATCCACAAGGTGTATTGTTATCACTCAGCTACACACACAGGATAGTAGCCTAAACTTGGGAAAATGGTCAGCAATATGATACATGCTTATGGAAAGTTTCATTCTCTAGTATCAAAAACACTGTTTACCACATCAGACTGAAGCTGATGTTGCTCCAGCACCGTTTCTCTGCTTATTGCTTAAGGTGTTTTCCTCACTACAGTTTCTGCAATTGCCATGGTTATTGCTGGTAACTGCTAGCTATATGAAAACACCTTAAGCAATAAGCCCCAGAAAGCTGTTTCATAATAAGTCAGCTGCATCATTAGAGTAGATACAAAGCATCAATTCATACTCAATGCTTCCATAACAATTATTCAATGCTTGTCATAATTAAAAAGAGGCAGCACATGCTCCCTGGATGTTTTATCATTACATAACAATCAATCGACCATAAATAATTTAAATAGCAGACATTTCAGGCACTCTAAGGCAGAGCCACGAGAGGGGCTATATTAAAAGCTTTTGTTTAGCCAGGCATATTGGTTAAAACACTGAGTGGTTATGGCCTCCGGTCTTCATCACAGAGAAATAGTAAAAGCATGTTACTCACACCTGCCACTCCTGAACACATAACAATTTAATGTTTTTCTTCTATTAAACAGTACACTACCTCAGCAGTCTCTTAACACTGACATTATGTGGCCATAGGTGTGCATTTAATGAGTATTTCACTACAATCTGTTTTTTAACAAGGCCTTCTAGAAGGACATCTGCTACACAGAATCACACCAGTGCTGCTAATAGACAGACTCTCCCCTACAAACCTTATCCCAGTTCAGAGTCAACACTGCTCACCTGTCAAGGGGCATGTATGAGTTAAGAATGGATCCAGCCATTGCTTTGGTGCTAGCATTGTCACTGATTGTACCCAGACTGACAGTGCCAGATTCACCACTGAGACTGCACCGCTCTTTCTGCACATCAGCCTGCACCTCCAGCCTGACAATATGTGAGGGGAGAGACTTAGAAAAAAATACAATAAAGTTTACCATTTAAATCCCATGGCATGCATTTGTGTGTCAGTACCTGTTGAGGTAATTGACCATGGCACTACCAGACAGGCTGCCGGTGATGCTGGCCCCAGCCAAGGCCATGGTGGAGGCCGTCTCACTTAAATTGTCCCTGATGGCCCCCAGACGGTCCATGTGGCTGCCACTGGCACTCCCGCTGGCCGTCAACCCCCCACACTGCCTTCACCTATACTGGGGTTGTTCCTGTTGTCTGCCACTGATGTAGTATCTACAGAGAAGATACAAGCATGAAATACCATTAAAAATATAAAAATAAGGGATAGAAATATAATGCTTTCTCTAAAATGTGATGTTTTTGGCAAAAATGTAATGCACAAAATTCTGGACTTCTAAGGCTTTTTTCCCAAGTTGCCGTGGGCTTTGGTCACAGAAAACGCAAAAAAAAAAAGTTTTTCTGTAAAATAAGTCTGAAAGAACATGAAAACTGTTGACATACAGTCGCAAGAAAAAAGTAATGGCACTGTTTAGAATTTCCCAGTTTTTTGCATAAACAGGTCATAAAAATGTGATCTGATCTTCACCAAAGTCACAAATACCAACAAACACAATATGTTTAAGCTGGTAAAACACAAACAGTCATGATCTGTCATGTCTTTATTAAACACACCCATTATACATACAAAGTAATGGTGGAAAAAGTCATGGAAACACCAGGCTTCTGATATCACTAAATATCAACTGGAGTTAAATGTTGGCAAACCTGGAGTCCAATCAATGAAACAAGAATAGAGGTGTGGTTTAGAACTACCCTTACTTATAAAAACAATGTCAGTGTGCTGTTCACAAGCAGCATCAGCTGATGTGAGCCATGCCTCACAAAAAAGAGATCTCTGAAGACCTATGACCAAGAGTTGTTGATTTGCATGTAGCTGGAAATGGTTACGGAGTCATCTCAAAGACTGAAGCAATTCTGTAGGAAGAATGGTCCAAAATTCCTCCTGAACATTGTGCAGGTCTAATACACAGCTACAGGAAGATGTTACTTGAGATTATTGCTGCCAAAGGTGGTTCAACCAGTTATTAAAACTGTTTCCATTACTTTTTCCATCAACACTTTTTATGCTTAATAGGTGTGTTCAATAGAGTCATGAAAGATAAACACAAAAGGCGGGCTTTGGGTGTGGGGAGTTGTGGGTGGGGTCACTACAGCTTACCAGTGGCAGCTGTCCCACTGCCAACATTTATGTCATTTTCGTCATCAAACTCTATGCGCACTCCTTTGCCATTCCCAGCTGAGACGCCACAACCTCCGCTACGACACAGAGAGATAGGCACCACGCCATAGACGTATGCAAGCATGATGGGAACCCCAATACCTGAGTGGTGACAGAGAGAGATAGAAACACCAGCTACAAGTTAGACCACAGCCTGAAAAACTAAAAACAATAGGAAGCCACTGCTGCTGTTACACTGAAATCTTAACAGTCTAACTCATCCTCAGACAAATGTTTGCATAATATGAATTCTAATAAATTATTAAACAAAAAAGCTAGCAAAGTCAAACAAGGATATGTCAGTCCAGATACGCAGGTATGCTGGGAGTTAGAGCAGAGGCAGACACACAAAGAGTAACAGGCCAGAGGCAGGAGAGAGGGACCCCACTGGAGACACAATGATGGAGACAGTCACCCCACCAGCGATCACCAGGTTCCTCTTGTGGTTGGAAACATCTTTGCCTTCATAGCGGTTATGGATCTGACAGAGAAGAGGGGACCAATGGCAGTCACACAGTCAGAGAGGACACTGAGAACCTCAGCTCTCACAACCAGTATTCTAATTGTTGCTTACACCACACGAGAAGAATGCTAGAACACTAGTGTGTTCAGTAAGTTTCACACTGTTGGGATAGCATTTCTCATTTTCCTCTCTCCTAGCAGGTATGTGAAGCTTTCATGCCCTGAGCTACTGTTAGACTGAGACAAAGCCTACATCTGTTTGCCTACTTAGATTTTTGCTGAGAACCTCTGAGCAGACAGCCTCCAGGTTTGTTTCCTTTTAGACCAACCACAAACAGCAAAGCCAAAACAAGTCTTTGAAGTTTGGGCGAGCTAATGTCAACCTGAGGAAAGCCCCACACAATCCACTGCCAGCAAGCCTACACTTTCATTCTTTCTACATTACAGAAAGGTCACAGTCAAAAAAAAAAATAATGAGCTGAGAGCAAGTTATTCTCATCACATAAATGCCTTCTCACATGGCAGCTACCAAGCCAGAGAGGAAAAGTAACTCCTCGGGTGGCAGCAAAGCCACATGTGCTAGTAGTAACTAGCCACAGGACAATGACTTGTAATTGGAGAAGAAATCTCCTCAAAGTAAACACTGACACATACAGCTGTTTCAGTCTTCAGACCCCTTCACTTTTCTGGTGTCAGTTTCATTTGAGTTGGATCAAACTGAAATTCTGCAATTCCATCAGTCTACAATCATTAACTAATAATGACAAAGTGAAAACATGTAGACATTTTTGGCAAATTTATTATAAAAAAAAATCTAAAATCTCTCATTTACAAAAAAGATTTAATCATTTCTAGAAGTTCCTTTGGCAGCAGTTCCAGCTTCCAGCCATCTTCTCCAAGTCTATACAAGCAGCTTATCCCATTCTTCCTGACAGACCCTCTCCAGTTCCATCAGACTGGATAGGAAGTGTCAGTGAACTTCCATCTCCACGGATGCTTTCTGGGTTTTGAAACTGGGCTTTGGCTGGGGCACTCAGAGACAGTCAGAGACTTGTCCTGAAGTCACTCCAATGTCTTGGCTGTTTTCTTTAGGACATTATTGTGCTGAAATGTGAAGCGTCACCACAGTCTCAGGCTGAGTTCACTCTGGACCAGGTTTTCTTCAAAGACCTCTGTGTATTTGGCTGCATTCATCCTTCCCTCAGTTGTGACCAGTCTCCCTGTCACACAGCATGACACTGCCACCACCATGCTTCACTGTAGGGATGGTAAGAGCAGACGATGAGCAGCTCTCATCGGCCTTTTACTCAAAGTGGCTTCTAGAAGGAGGTCTACAGAGAGTTCCTTGGACTTGATGGCTTAGTTTTTGTCCTGACATGCAGTGTGAACTGTATATACTTATATACACAGGTGTGTCTTTCTAAACGACGCCCAGTCAATTCAGTTTATCATAGGTGGAATCTGTATCTCAAGGATAGTCAAAGCAAACAGGATGCACCTGACCACATGTGCCACAACATAGGATCTGAATACATTTGTAATCGAGATTTCAGTTGTAGATTTTTTAATAGCATACATTGCAAGCATGACAGGTTACTGAGTGTAGACTGAAGGACAAAAATGGCCATTTTATCCAGCCAGTGTGCAAAGTGAAGAGGTCTGAATACTTTCTTAGGACAACAGGAAGCATAACTAGAAGAATACTGAGGGGAAAAAACTGACAAATAAAACTCACAAGACTGAAAGAGAACTACATAATGCATAAATCCATCTACAGGACTGCATGAATAATTAAAACGCATTTTCCAAACACTTTGTTTTGTTGCCAGTGTTATTTAAGATTTAGGTGAGAAAAAATTATAGCTGATTTGACCGACACAATTATGTTCTGTTCTAAACAGCAAAAATCACACATAACAAAGACTGTAAATATGCTTATATGCTTGATGTAATGAGCCACCATTATGCAGAATCAACATAATTACCAAGGAGGGACATCCAGCGCATGTGGAATGTGGATGACTCATGCTCAGATGTTTCACATGTGCTCACTACTGAATGTGGTTTGGGTTTGTCGGGGGAAAAATCTGTTGGCACTAGCGTCTTTGGCTTTCTTCAGAGGGGAATTTTGGTGGGTGTAAAGACTTTTTTTTACTGTAAGGTCAAACTCTCATTAAACAGAGCTAGCCTGATCAGCAACACAACACAAGTGTGTATACACACATGCAGGTTATTGAGAAATTATCTCAGCTAAATCATTTACAGCTAAATTACCTGAGATAACCTCAGATCCTGAGAAAAATGCATGACTGTATTCACAGTAGTTTTTCTAAGTGCTTAGTTATTGATACGCGGTGCTTGTTCGGGCCAAGCAGACTGTTTATTTCCATTACTGATAACTGTAACATGTTTAAAGTTACATAACAGCGGGGATGTTTACAGCTAAATAGTTGTTCACCCAGAATGAAACACTGTGTCTTTATAATGAGCCATACAGTCAAGTGTTTGAACATTAAATCTAAACAGTGACACATCCCCAATGAGTCAGTGCTCTCTTGGTCTGTCCCCAGTGCAATTTTTTGGGCTCCAGAGCTTTCATAGTAATAGTCCACGAACGCTATGAAGATTAGGTTGTAACATGTTGTCTATCTACTGTACTTTACTATGGCTGGAAAGAGATGTCATTTGTCTCAACAAGGTTTCACTTATGACTTATTGATCTGAAAACTTTGTGAATATTTCAATCTAGAATTGGTCTTATGCTACTTTATTAATTAAGTTAGTAAAATATTTTTTTCAGGCAAAAAAGTGCCATATAGATTTAGAATATCTGGTCAGTCTCAGTAATGCATATTTGAAGACTTGCTCCAACATTTTCAGAGACCAGTGGACCAAGCTGTCGTCATCGTGTTCTCTTTACTCTTCATCATTTGACTCAGACTGCAACAGCATTGAAACTTCCTGCTGTTTCATCTGAATACCAAAACCGAACACTGATTACCTAACCAAAGGCCAATTATCAGAATAGCTGAATATTTGGGTCCAGCCCTAATGCTCTGAAGTCAGAACTATAAGCAGAGGAACTTCAATATTTTACAAACTATTTTACATACAATCACTGTGTCTCTAGAGCTCACCTTCCTTCCAACATACACAGGGATTCCAATAATCATGGCAGGGATAGCTATACCGGCGATGAGTGCGATGCCAACAGGGGCACCCACAAGTGTTCCCAACTGCCACAGAATCTTCTTCTTCCTGCTCCACGGCTTCTTACCCCAGAAAGTACAGCCTGATGGACTGAAAGAGAGATAAAGGAGAACAATTAAGAACAAAACAATGTTGGAAGGAAAGAATGTCCCAGTCACTGATACTACAATTGTTTGTGTGCAAAGGCATTACATCTTTTACATTTGTTGTCACACAATGGAGAGAAACTGTTTATCCCAATGTTGTCAAGATCTTCAGTGAGCTGGCTAGGTTTTTATTTTAATTCAGCTGGGCAGAAGAGAAAGTCTGCGATTTAAAACAATCAAACTTGCTGAATAGGTTCTTAACCTTAGCCACAACTCAGCCAAAAAAAAAAAGTACCCATCAACCCAACCTTCACTCAAACTAATTACTACGTTGTAAACTGCCCAAAAAAGTCATAAACTGTGCCATGTTTTACAATATCAAATATGGCCTGGGCAATCGCACACAGTAATGAAAGAAGTGAACATTTAAACTGTTTAAGGATCTGCACATCCAATAATGTTGTACACTGGTAATTTACTGTCCACATGTGAAACCAACTAAAGCAACGTAAACTGTGTGCATGTACATGTGTTGACATACTGACCTAAGATAGTGCAAGTCTGAGATTTCCTTCATGCAGAGCCAACAGAACTCACAGCCGCAGACAGCACAGGTCATGTGGTTACAGCTGCCATCGTTCATCTTGATGATGTAAGCAGCACAGCGTGGACATGGTTTGATGTCATCGGCTGGGAGAAAGAGAATATGATTTAACTATTCATAATGTCATTTCGCTGACTAGCTACTGTATATAATGCCACTGCTGTCAAAAACTGAGGTCTGGTCAGTCAGATAACTCAAACTTCACCATGGCACTAAAAAACATTCACTGTGACCAGTCTGTCACTGAGATATATGAAGCTATAAAAACAAATTAAAAAAAAAAAAAAAAACTCAACTGAGCAAAATAGGTGGGCACAGAGCCAAAATCTGAAACTTTTTATTTCTTACAAACCTCCAGTAATCTAAATAAGGAAATACATACCCTCATTACACTTGTGGCAATACACTTGATATAATCTGTGCTTGTGTTTAAGATTGTGTGAGTGATCAGCTAGACAAGCACTGAACATGACAAAGGATGGATACAGAGAAGAGCAGAGAGAAAAAGTGGCTGGGCGGTCATGCAACTACTATCGGTGGTTTTGCGTGCGTGTTCACTTAGCCTACCTGCAGCCCCACTCTCTTGACTGTAGCTGAGGGAGGATGAGCGGAGGTTCCTCAGGCGCAGGCTCTGGGCCCTCTGCTGCCGTGCAGTATCACAAGTCTGGTTGGGATGCCACAGCTGCTTACAGTGGTAACAGAACTCTGTGCCGCAGCCCTCCCTGCCACACGTGATCTTAGGACAGCTGGCACACCCAAAGGCTATCACTGCATACCTGGAGAAGGGCAAATAAAACAAACAGACACGTACTTCTGTTGAAAATACAACCCCACATTTTATGGATATTTATAATACTATTATGAAAGTGTTTTAGTTTTTCTGTTTCAGCATGTAAAACAAATAAAAGTCAGTCTGGTTTTATTACAAAAATCTTTGGAACAGCCAAAGTACAAGAGATGGTCAGTTTACATAGTGTAGACTAACAAAGTTCAGCACAGTAGGGCAGTAATTGATAACCCAGAACCTTCTCACATAAAGCAGGAGAGATCCACTGATCAATTGGCAGAGATCAGAAATGCCCGGTTTTCAGCGTGATTGATCGTGCTGAGATTTCCAATTCGGTGCCAATCAAATTTAGAGGCACGACAGTCCATGTCGCACACACACTGGCACAGACAAAAAGCATAGAGCGTGTAGTGCATAGCATTTGGCGTGCACCTTGAACAAGGCTCACTCTGGTGTCTGTAACGGGCACATGTTCACCCACTCATTGGAAGCACTTGGTATAACATCCCCACCCATAGGAGGCTACAGAAACACCTCAGAGAAGGGGAAACTATGACCAAATCTCTGACAAATGGTACACAATGAAGGAGTTACTGGCTACACGTGAAATGCATCTATATGTACAATGTACCAACCCGTGGTAAAACACAGCAAATAAACTACACGCATTTCAAAAAGAACTGTGTGCTCAGTAGCAATGGACATTCTTCTGTTTCTTGTACCCTTCATTTTTAGTTGGATGTTGGAAGAAAAAAAAAAAAGAAATGTAAAACTTTAATACAATCTTTTATTTGTATTAGAATTAAATTTTTCATTACAGAAAGGTTACAAAAATGTCTGCGTATACTGTCAGTTACGGTTTTTAGAAAGAAATAAAATCTGAATTTGCCAAAAGTTTGTGTCTTCCCTGTGCTGGTGTAGGCTCCCTCCCACAGTCCAAAGACATGCAGGTTAAGTGGCATTTCTAAACCTCTTCTCAACCTGGCTACATCTTCAAACACTGTCCATAAAAATCACCAAAAGAATCAGTGTCAAGAAACACGGGCCCAGACAGGGGCCACCACCAACTGGGAATGTGTCTGGCGTCCTACTGAGAATACAGACTCGGCTATCACTCTAGTTAGACACAAACAAGATGGCTTGAGCAACAGCCCCGAGACCCCATACAAGACTCCATGCATGAAAAGCATTCTCGAAGTCCACAAAGCACATGTAGACTAGATGGGAAAACTGTGATGACCCTACTAGTAACTTTGCAAGGTTGAAGAAGCTTAACAATTGGTCAGAGCCTCCTTTCCAGCACCAAGACATAAGTTTTCACAGACATGCTGAGCAGTGTGATGCCCCAGTAACCGGAGCCCAACCTCCATTACGCTTGTTAAAGATAGGAACCACCCCTCCAGCTGGCCATTCCACAGCACTGTCTTTGACCTTCACATGACACTAAAGATGCATGTCAGCAAGACAGCCCAACAACATCCAGAACTTTAAGCACCTCAGGGCAAATCCCATCCACACCTGACACCTTGCCACTAAGGAGCTTCTTAACTACCTCAGAGGCTTCTACCAGGAAAATGAGTGAGGCTTCCTCCAACTCTTCAAACCCTGCCTCCTCCACAGAGGACGTGTTAGCCAAGTTGAGGAGTTACTCAAAGTGCTGTTTGTTTATTTCTCTCAGTCAGTTGAGCCCTGCTTTCCCTTCCTGAATCATCTGGCAATTTTGCCAGAACTTTCCAAAAGCCAACCACAAGACCTTCTCCATCACCTCGTAAACCAGAGGAACTGAATATCCCTTAACTTCCCTGTCAAACTTCACAGGGGGTGCAAGGCTGCAAAGCCAGGCCTCATTTACAATGAACAGCAGCTGTCACTGGTCCAGCCTTTTGAGTCTGCATATTTGAATGTACCATAAGAAAACAAGATGCTCATACAGCCTCCCAGCAACTCTGACCCTGGGAAAAGTTCAAAGTCCAGCCTCTCTCCAGGAAACTCCTGTATATCTAGTTGGTAGTGAGAATCTGAAATGGAAACTAGACATGTCTCTTCTCTATTAGGATAAACTGAGAGGCTGTAGCGTGCTCCTGACCTGAGCAATGATGCGTTGTCTACCAATAATTGCTCTGCTGACTGTGTCAAGAGAAATTAGCACTAAAACCTCTGGGCACTAGCTTAAATGAACATTTTGTGCCTTCCCAAACTAATCTAAAACAGTGCACCTGATAAACTGAGAAATAAACTGGGTGAATATTACATGTTGGCAAAAGTCTGAACTACAGGAAAGAAGAACAAGAAAGAGGAAACGACAGAGACAAGCTGTGGAAAATTTGGGAAACTGTAGATTCCTCAGATTCATTCCACTGTGCAAACGTCGTCTATCAGCACAGGAGATCTGCAGTGAAGAAGAATGAAAGAGCCATTTGCTGTCTGAGTCTGACAGACATGGACATGAAAGGAAGAAAAGTGTTGGTTGATAAAAGAATAAGAAAATAGTGCAGGTTTTAGGTCTACATTTAAAAACATCAACACTTTCAGAGCATAAAAACTAAACACTATCGCATCAGATGTTTCAGCCCTGCACTTTGGAACAACTAAAAGACTTCCAACTACAGTGGAAGCATGTCAGACTAGCAGGCTGGTGAGTTCATGAAGTGCTTTAAAAACCATTTAAAGAATGTTAAAATCAATACAAAATCTAGCACTGCAGACAGAGAGACAGGACTAACTAGTTTGTTAAGCAACCCGCTTAATAACTCTCCCAACATAAATGTGAGGATGTGTGTCATGTTCATGAACCTTTATCACTGGGTCTAGGTTGCCACAAAATCTCAGCAGCTTATGGCATGTCCAAAATGTTACAATGGCTGCAACCTTTGACATACAAAAGATTTGTTGTTTTTTTTAATCACATAAATATACAGCCCATTGGGCTCATTGGGCAACTCGATTAACTCGAGTAACTCGGGTAACTCGATTACTAAAAATTACTTACGTAAAATTTCTGCATTCCCAAAATGAATCTTTAATTCATATAATTTATACAGATCACTGTGTTTCACACAATGATTATTACTGTTGCACAATGTTCTATACTGTAGACCTGAAACCAGTTAGTAATTTTAGAGACTTATTTTCTGTTTTGTACATTTATGATTGCTCTTTAATGTTTAATGTAGTTTCTTATGCCATTACCTAATTAATCAATGTAATAACTGGTAGAATACTCGATTACTAAAATTATCGATAGGTGCAGCCCTACAGCCCATCATTTTTCACTTAATGTAAAGTCATTTGATGCCTCCTGAACAATCACAAGTTAAAGCAGTTTTCAGCAACATAAATGAATTGATTTGTCTCGTCAGTGAGTCACCATCTGGACCTGCAGGGCCCCTAGAAAGGCACATTGCAGCGACAGTGTAGGGGACTGGGTGGAAGCAAGGCAAGTAGCCATCACTCAGGAAGGTGCCATCACTCAGATCACTGCATGCATGAGGGCAGAAACACACCAAGATGACATGAAATAACTAGCAGCGACAAAGGCTGACCTTTGCGTCACCTCACGTTAGCTTTGTCTGGGCCAGTTGGATTGAAAAAGTGTCACTTGAACACACCCCACAGACTACGGCTGACTAGCACGTATGTTCTGCGCCTGCGTGACAGAAATAACTCTCCCTACCAGCAGTTGGTGGTATCTGTATTTGCCATTCAGAAAGGGAAAGAAGAGGCAGAATGCGGAAGCATAAATTACAAACACAACAGCTCTTGCTCAGCACAGCTGCTGTTTATAGCTGCTTCTAATCAAGAATATGTCTGATAAGAAGTTGCAAATGACACTGCCGTTCTCTGCCCTTAGTCTTTTGGTTGTGGAAGAAGAAAGGAGGTTGTAGAGGAGAAAAACAAGGAGAAACTGCACAGAAAATGGGTGAAATCATGGATACTACAGTGACAGGCTGAAGGGGCTTTCACAAACTGTTCTCTTCTCATGCACTGACTGACTCAACAGCCAATCAGAGTGGTCTCTCACCGATGAGGCCTGACTGCCAACACCTCTTCAACATGCCAAATCAGCCAAAAAGCCACCGATAGAGGCCAACTGTTAATGTACACAAACACTCGGTCCACTCTGACTGAGTGATGCTTCTTTAACCTTAAAAACAATCTTTGGCTGAGTGCAGACAGTGGGATCAGACTGCTCGTCATGGTGGATGTGTCAATGCTTACCCACAGTCCGGTGCAGGGCACCAGCGGCAGTCAGGGTCAGCCACCAGCCACCTCCTCAGCATGAACTCCTCATATTTCTCCATGAGCACCCGGTCACCCAGGATCATGCAGATGTCATGTGGGTTGAAGCGCTCTGAGCACTCAGGGCAGCTGATGTTGACACGTGACTCTGAGATCTCAATGCGCAGGTACTGGCGCAGGCAATCAATGCAGGAGCGGTGGTGACAGGTCATAATGTCAGGGAAGCTCTCCCTGGAGTGGCACAGAAGGCACAGCGGGCACTCCAGTAGCTCTGCCCCCATCGCACTACACACCTTGGAGGAGGAGGAGGAGGTAGAGGAAGAAGGCCCTGAGGCAGATGATGTGGAGGCAGCAGCAGAGGCAGCTCCAGTCCCAGCCACGGAGAAGAAGGCAGAGTTCTTTTCATTACACATCTCAGAGTGGATGTTCTCAATGCTGGCGATGCCCTCCACCACTCCAAGCACTCCAGGTCCATGGTGCTGGAACTCTCGAGACCGTTGGCGCCCTAATTTAGACTCTCGTCCTCGCCGTCTGAAAAGAGAGGCCAGGGAGAGGCGCCTCTTCTTGGGGGCCTTCTTTACAGAGGGCAAAGAGATGGAGGAAGCAGTGGACTGCAGGTCCCGGTCAGAGCCCATCACCCCACCACTAGCACCACCCAGCTGCTGGTGCTTCTGCAGGCTCATCTCTCCTGAGGAAGGGGAGTGGTGTGCCAGCGGGGAGCCAGGGTTGGGTAGCCTGTCCCTCGCATGTGCAGGAAGGTCTGGGAAAGGGATAGGGCTAGGAGAAGGGGTAAGGTGGTGGATGGGGGAGGGAGGGTCAGGGAGGGGGGAAAGGGCGCTAGAGGGACCATCTGTGTTTAAGACATGGTGGCTTCTCCTGATCAACCTCGTGGTCACATCTAACAGCCGGATTTTGACGGAAGGGTGGGGGTCACCTGCTGTGAAACTGATGCAACAGAACCTATGGAAAAAGTGGAAGAAAGGAAGGAAAACCAGGGGGAGAGAAAAGAAATGGAACAGATAATATATGTTAATCAGTTTCAACAACTTGGTCACAGCAACAAAACAATACAATAGAAATACAAATTTCAACACAATGACAAGTTTTCATTCAGACACATCATCAAGCTGTTTAACATTAAAAAACAAAATCTAAATCTCAGGTGGATGCTGCATCTTAAGACAATCAAACAGAATAAAAGACAACATTCTGCACATTTGAAAGAGAAGGAACTATCTATTGTGACCGACCATTTGGTACATGGCAGTGACTTCTGTAAACATGGAGAGGAGAGTTTTATCACTTTTTGAACTGCATGTAACCCATAGGTACACCATTCTGTCAAGAAAATTGTATGTGTTTAGCTTGGGTAATAATGGCCTCTTTCACTTGATGAGATGCATCTGTGCATCCAAATTTCACCCCCAACAAATATGACAAGAACAGTAATTTAAGCATGTTCTCCTCTCCTCTCTCTCCTCTTTGGCTCAGTTGATATCACTGTTGTCATAGTGCAGGTTTGCATAGCTGATCAGAGCATCAGTCACAGAGCTGAGAAGCGAGGACAGAAGGTGAACAACCTCAGACAGTATTGACGCAGGGAGGCAGCCCTCTGATCTGTTTGTAAGATCAGCAGTGATAAGGCCTGGGCCCAGACTGTCCTCTGTTGATAATGGCAAACAGGAGGAAGAGGGAGATAATGGATGGCAGAGTGAAACAAGGGTTTGCCTTGGTAGACTGGTGTCTGATGCACCAGCAATTCAAGTCGCCAGTACTTTATACCACAGCTGCAAAGGCACATACACACATGAATCATGTTAGGACAAACAGCACAAAAAGACTCAGCGTGTCAAATTTAAATCCAGGCTAACAAACGCCATGAATTTTCCAAGTGAAATAAGGAGGCACATAAAGCTAAATGCTTGAGCTTGAGATGCATCAGTCAAAAACAGCAAAATTAAGTTTAATGACAAAGTGAATGGTCTCAAAGATTAAAGTCATTTTAAGTAATGTTTTACAAAAAATTAGCTATGCTGTAATCCAGACACAATTCTGCAAAATCATCATATTAGCTAGCCCAGCAAGGTCAAATCACCGTTGTGATGCTTAAGAGATGGGATGGAAATAGAAACATCAGCCAGTATGAATACACCAGTTACAAACTATTACAGCTGAAAATTTACTTCAAATAACTAAAGAAACGAGGTGCTCATTTTGTATTGTGCTCTAAGAACACAACCTCTTGCATTTGAATTTTAACAGACCTTGGCTGAACAGATCTGATGCTTTCACCAACCAAACATAATTGCTTCTCTGTAATCTCCATATCTGAGTGGGTGTGTTTGTGTGTCAACACACTCCACAAAATGATGAAGACAGATGGCATCTGAGCCAATCTGATGAATGTTCTCTCCATTTGAAAATTTCATACAGTTGAGAAGGTGAGAGAAACAAAAAGCCAAAGACAGTGCAGACTACAACACTGCCCAACTGAAGAGGCAAAAGAAGCTACAGGTCGAAAAATGCCAGATCTGAGGTTACGGGTACTGTTGCATTTTAATAAAATGCATACATATTTTGCATCAACGGAAACGTACCAAAAGCTAAAGGACGAATCATGCATGCTAACAGACTCTTTCATAGCTGAACAAAAGAAAAACACCATATGCAGGAAAATAAACTACATTAAAAAAAACACCATTTGAAATGAGCAAGTAATTTCATCACATTAATTTAGGATTTAACTTCGATTTAAATTTGTCCAAAATGAAGCCATAATGTGTACAGTTTTTGAGGAATTCAGCATGAGAGAGTAAACAGACTGTTTTCAACAAGCCAACAAAACCATGCAAAAGTACATCTGAGAGCAAGATCATCTATAGCCAGGCCACGGAGATTGGCTGAAAACCAGTACAAATGAAAACAGTGACACTGTTCTGAGTATGGTTAGCAATGTTTGTAGCACAGTTTGCAACAGTAGTGTGCTGTCAGTCTACATTAGCGTTGTGTTTTGTTTTTCTGGGTAATGAGTAGAGTATAAAAAGAATGTCTGACTTTTTGTTGCATATTGCCACTGGTGTCCAGCTTACTCTCTGGATGTCTTCCCCTGAAAGTGTATGTGTTTATCTTTCTTTTTGGTTATACCTTAGAAGTGAAGCATGCTGTGAAAACGCATACACAGTAATGCCATGGGACAAACACACACACACCCACATCCTACCCACACAAGCTACCTACACCTCCACATACTGTACATACAGTACTTTATAAGCACTCACTACAATGGCAGTAAAACAGTGCCTTCACGAATCTGTCAGCCTGCACCTGTACACAGCAAGTTCAAAAGCTGCAGTGAGCACGGCAGCTCTGCAGTGCAACCACAACACTGACACTACCAGAATCACACTCACTTTTGTGAAAAACTGCTCTTTGTTTATACATTCTCTCTCACACACACACACACACACACACACACACACACAGCAAGACACAGTGATCCCCTCCCTCTTCCACAGCACCGACTCTCCTTGGTTTGAGTAAGGATTGAAAACAGGAAGCGCTGATGTGTCAAGTCAAGAATCTTTATTGTCATTATGCAAAGCATAACAAAATTTTTCCCAGCAGCTCTCGGCTTAAAAGACAGACATATTATTTACATAACACACAATTGTATAAGTCAATATAAAAATATGAACAAAAAAAAAGGGATGTATGGGACCTAATCAGGTAACTCCTGCACATATGGAAGGAGGCACAGGACTCCTCCACAGACACATTGTCATTGTGTAATGTACACATGAACAATTCTTATTGTATGAATGCTGAATCAGCATCCATACTGTGTTTTCCTGGTCTTTCTTTCTTTATTATTCTTCCATACGTTTTTTTGGCCCTTAACTACTTCAGCATACTTTCAGCTAGAAAAACCATTCAGCTGTCAAAATATTCAGCTCTTCAAGGACATTCATGCTTCTATTCAGAATTTTTCTAAACTTCATACTTTTAAAATATTTTGCTTTATTTTGAAAATCTTGGCCCATTCAAATGAATGGGAAAATTCTACTTCAGCATACTTTCAGCTAGCACAACCATTCAGGTGTCAAAATGTTCAGCATTTTCAGGGTGATCTTTCAGCACTCAGAATCCATACGCATTTTCTTCAGAAAATGCATTTCTCTAGTTCAACCCATAAAATTTATACTTAAGTACTATGACCCTTGACATGTTGCATTATTACTAATCCTCTCTGCCATTTTAGGACTTTGTGAGAATTGCACACAGTTATAGATACACTGGGCTTAAAAAAAATGTTTAAAAAAAGTTTTTAAAAAGTCACAATTTGTCATAGTTTTTGGCATTTTGCGACACTGCACTGAAATGCAAAAAAGTAAGGAACAAAGCAAAAGGATGCTACAAAAATCAAGTAGAAACCGTTTGAGCTACTGTCTTCGGGGTGTTTGTGCATTTGTCAAAAAACAAGGACCAATCACTGCTAGACTGCAGCAATAGTAGTACTGGAGGCGACTGTGGATCAGTGGGTAGAGCAGTCATCTCCAAACCGGATGGCTGAAGGTTCAAATCATGGTTCCTGAGTCCACATGTCAAAGTTTCCTTGGGCAAGACACTGATCCCCCAAGTTGCCCCCGATGGTTAGAGCCATCAGTGAGTTGGTGCCGCAGATGGCTGCCTCAGTTCTGAACCGAAAACAAATTCCTTGTGTGTGTAACATACTTGGCCAAATAAAGATGAATATTACCCTTACCCTTGAGTGCATGGTACTGTGAGTGAGAGCTTAGTACACTGGGTATGACAGGCTAATAGTCTTCATTGCACCATGAAAAGATGATTGCAAGACAGATTTACACAAGGGTTCACTGAACTTGCTGTCACAAGGCTAGCACCACATCTGAATCAGCCTGTTTGGGTTTATCACTGCTGAGCAGATAGCTGTGTGTGAAATGAAAGGACTGATGATGCAGGCAGACACCACCAGCTGTCTCATCTAAAAGGCACTGGTTACTGTAGGGCTCGTTCACAAAATGAAATACCTAATCAGCAGTACAGACTTCTCACATTAAGCATGCCGATTTAAGTACATTAACACAATCCGGATCTGCCCTGTGTGCCTGGAACTGAGGGAGAGAGCTCGGAGACACAAAGAGTCAGGGCAGAGAGGGGGGAGATAAAGAGCACTCAAGAAAAAGGTGAGAACATGAAAAATGAAAGTATAAAATGCATGTGAAAACTGCACGAGAAGATTTAGAGGGAAAAGAAACGGCAAAAGGCCAAAGAATTGTTAGCGCTGCCAGAACAAAATCCTGTTACACATCCCCTCAACAGATTTTGTGACATTCCTCAAGGACTGTGTGATAAGAGGATAGGGGAACAAGAACACAGAAACTAGAAAGATAACTATGACTTGGTGTCCAGTTAAATACATCTTAGGATATATTTAATACCAACAACATCAAAACTATGAAATAACATATGGAATTTTGTAGGAAGCAAAAAAGCAGAATGTTTCATATTTTAGATTTCTCAAAATAGCCACTGACTGCAATGACAGCTTTGGACACTGTTGACAGTATAATGAAAACCTGTAATGGTTTTCAGTTAACAGGTGTGCCGCCTGTAGTAATCCTGGCTCTCATTAGGACAGTGCCTGGAAAGGAAGACCAAGAGTCACATCTGCTGCAGCAGAGAAGAGTCTCGCTGTCTCAGTCCTAATCCAGCTACCAAAAGGACAAAAATATGTCAGCAAAGGAGAGACAGTATAAAGGTATTACTTGTTCAAATTAGGGGTGGGTCTGTGTACACATTGGCCATATGGTAATCATTTAGGCAACAACTGACTGCCGAAAAAAAAAAAAAAAAAAAAAAAGGGATTATATAAAATGGCACAGGGAGGATTATTTTTTTATAGTGTGCCCAAGAACAATGTGCCAACATGAGAAAAAAAAAATTCTCTAAGTATCTTGTTATAGCCAGAAGCCTTTCTCCCAATAACAATAGTCATTCATTCATTCATTCATTTTCTACCGCTTAATCCCTGAACGGGGTCATGGGGGGGCCAGAGCCAATCCCGGCCGGCAATCGGGCGCAGGCGGGGTACACCCTGGACAGGTCGCCAATCCATCACAGCCAATAACAATATACTTTTTTCATTTTTACAAGATTTGTTCAACTTTAAAACATGATTTTTCTCCTTATTATGACATACTGTATTTTCTGGTTATAACGTGAGCCCCGCACAGCATGGGGTGAATGCACACTCAGTAGCAGTAGCCTACCTTAGCTCATTCAGTACAGCAACCTCTCTTTCATCAACACTCTCCCATACCAACTTTCCACACCATGACCAGCGCTGCTCCAGCCGGCCCTTGAGAATATATACATGCACTATATTGCCAAAAGTATTCACTCGTCTGCCTTCACATACAAATGAGCTTGAGCAGCAACCGATTCTTAATCCACAGGGTTTAATATGATGTTGGCCCACCCTTTGCAGCTATAACAGTTTCAACTCTTCTGCGAAGGCTGTCTACAAGGTTTAGGAGTGTGTTAATGGGAATTTTTGACCAGTCTTCCAGAAGCACATTTGTAAGGTCAGACACTGATGTTGGACGAGAAGGCCTGGATCGCAGTCTCTGCTCTAATTCATCCCAAAGGTGTTCTATCAGGTTGAGGTCAAGACTCTGTGCAGGCCAGTCAAGTTCTTCCACACCAAACTCACTCATCCGTGTCTTTATGGACCTTGCTTTGTGCACTGATGCACAGTCATGTTGGAACAGGAAGGGGCCATCCCCAAACTGTTCCCACAAAGTTGGGAGCATGAAATTGTCCAAAATGTCTTGGTATGCTGAGGCATTAAGAGTTCCTTTCACTGGAACTAAGGGGCCAAGCCCAGCTCTTGAAAGACAACCCCACATCATAATCCCCCCTCCACCAAACTTTATACTTGGCACAATGCAGTCAGACAAGTTCTGTTCCCCTGGCAACTACCAAACCCAGACTTGTCCATGGGATTGCCAAACAGAGAATTACTGCCAGCACCTATAGTTGACACACCCACATCCCAAGAGGCACACTATAATTTGCATCCTAGGTAGTAGACAACCATACAGGGGGAAAAAAAGCATACACTTGTACAAAAATCTGCCAATACTCATTTATGACAATTTGTAAATGTTCACCCCTAGTTCAGATAGTCTTTATAAATGGGCTTTATAGCATCTTTAATCTTGTGCCTAATAATGCATGTGCTGAGAGGGAAGACAGAGGTGCTGGCCACCATTTGACCACTACAATGATCAAGGCTGTCTGTAACCTTGGGTAATCACCAACACACAGACAGCGTCTAACTCTGACGTGAGCAGGATCAGAGTATGACACAAATGAGTAACCAAGAAAAATCCAGATAAGAGTGCAGTGACAATTTGTGTGCATAAGCAGGTCCGTGCCTCAGACAAGCACACTGAGAATGATGAGAGCTGGTAGACGTGCCAGAGCGTTCCTCAGGGACAGAGTTCATTAAGTATTCCAGAGAGAGAACAGATCAAGTACTGACCTCAGCTGACCGGCAACAGCCTGGGAGAGTACAACTCTCACTAAACACATACTGAGAACCATGGTACACTCAACTTTAAAACGCAACAGATTTCCTGTAGCATGGCTTCATGGTTTTCCCCTAAAACAAATCTCTTTATTCATCAACATGAACATGGAAAAACATTCAGGACAAGGTTACAATGTACAGTGGCAAGTTCAGTGAACCCTTGTGTAAATCTGTCTTATAACAGCCAGATCTTCACCTAAGTTAGATTTATGGACAAACATTATTTCAGCATTTAAAACCCAAATCTCTGTATTGTTCTTTCCCATAGTGAATATATCATTCAGATGTTCACAGTGTAGACTGAAAAAAGTATGGACCCCCTATCATAATGACATCAACAAAAGGCCCCCCCCCAGTATACAGAGAGCCAAGGTCTGTGCGTGAAGGCTGCTAGCACTAGCACCCAAGTGTGTAAATAAGCCAAACAAGCTAGACTGATTAAAACAGGAGCACGTCTGTATCATCAGACACGTGAGCTGGATGACTGAAAAGTGCATGAAAAACTACCTACACCCGATACAAGATGGCTGCAGAATTTGCATGAGCAATAACACTACTAACAACTAATGTAATCACTATTTGTATGACACATAAAATCAACATTTTACACAACCACGTTGAGACATGGGCCCCTACATTCACAAAAATACAAGCAACCAACTAAAAAAAACAACAACAACAATTAGTTAAAAAAAGACCTTTTAAAGTTCCCACTGACTAATTTTCCTGCCATCTGACATTCTGGTTAGACATAAGCCTGCTCAAACCAACCCAACACAAAAGGGAAATTATAAAGGGTAAACCTCTCCATATCTCCAAAGCTAATCTTTTCTTAAGACAACAAAGGTAAAGCAGCACTTTTCATTAGTAGGAATAGGAAAGAAGAAAAAGAATATCTGTTGTACAACTCAGTTAGACCAGGGTTCTACTAAATCTGAAGTTAGTCAGCAGAGACCCACTAGGGAGCTGTGCTTCTGCAGCTGTAAGCAGTGTGGGGGGTTACATATGATTGGAGCAAAGGAAACAGCATCATGGTACAGCATCATGTGAAATTAGTTATCCTATTTCTCATAGTTTTAAGACTTTGGTCCTTTTCATACATGGGATATAGAGCATTGCTGGCTTCATCACTCTGTTAAAGCAACGGCCTTCTGTCATTCAGACATAGGACACTTTTATGTTAACATTCCTCATGGCTTTATTCAGACATAGCAATGACTGTGATAAAGAGTGCCATGATACATGTGCAATATTTGCCATACATGTGAGACTGTCATAATTTAGTGTATGCTTATCCATTATTGTGACTGAAAGCAGTTAGGACTTGCGCCATGTTGAGAGTAACACATAAATGTTACTTGGTCTGACCTAGTACAGGTATGTGCCAAAAAATTAGAATATTGAGGAAAAGTCCATTTATTTCAATAATTTGTTTCAAAAAGTGAAACTTGTATGTTATATTAGTTCACTGCACACAAAGTGAAATATTTCAAGCCTTTATTTGTTTCAATTTTGATGATTATGGATTAAAGACAAAAAAAAACCCAAATCCAGTATTTCACAAAATTAGAATATCATGACAAAGTTCAACATTGTAGGCTCCCTGTGTCCCAATCTAGTCAGCTAATTAATGCAAAACACCTGCAAAGGTTTCCTCAGCCTTGAAATTGTCTCAGTCTGGCTTAGTAGGCTTCAGAATCATGGGGAAGACTGCTGACTTGACGGTTGTGCAGACGACCATCATTGACACCCTCCATAAGGAGGAAAAGTCTCAAAAGGCAATTGCAAAAGAAGCTGGATGCTCACAGAGCGCAGTATCAAAATATATTAACAGAGTGTTATGAAGAAGGGAAGAATGTGGCCAGAAAAGGTGCAAAAGTGACAGGGATGACCGCAGCCTTGAGAAGATTGTCAAGCAAGGGCGATTCAGAAATCTGGGGGGGCTTCATAAGGAGTGGACTGAGGCTGGTGTCAGTGCATCAAGAACCACCACATACAGACGTCTGCATGACATGGGCTACAGCTGTAGAATTCCATGCGTCAAGCCACTCCTGAACCAAAAACAACGTCAGAAGCGTCTGTGCTTGGCTAAGAAGAAACAG
>NW_018127961.1:748445-766463 GCF_001952655.1 Monopterus albus
TGCAAAAGGAGGCCCAACAAAGTACTGAGGACATAATACAGTACATTAACACACTTTTCAGAAGGCCAACATGTGTTTAAGATCCTTTTTTTATTGGTCACATGAAATATTCTAATTTTGTGAAATATTGGATTTGGGGTTTTTTTTTGTCTTTAATCCATAATCATCAAAATTGAAACAAATAAAGGCTTGAAATATTTCACTTTGTGTGCAGTGAACTAATATAACATACAAGTTTCACTTTTTGAAACAAATTATTGAAATAAATGGACTTTCCCTCGATATTCTAATTTTTTGGCACATACCTGTAAGATTGCTGCCACAACTTTTAAGTGACCAGGGTGCTCACTGAAACACAACAGATTCACAGAAAGACTGGTAGACAGCTATGTATACAGCCAGGGAGTCATGACAGGATAGTAATGATACAGGCACAAAGGTTAGTGTGAACAGTAAAAGATGCAGCAGCTGTGCCAGTAGAAATCAGCCAGCCACTCCAGCTGCATTCCAGGCCTGCCTGTCTCCTGTGTAATGCTGCCTCTATGTACATACCTGGGTTTCTATGGGTGTGGGGACAGTGAATGCATTAGTGAGGCTTCCAGTGCATCATGAACAAACAACGAGCAACCTCATAACAGGCAGGCTGAACAGCTATTGACTGATGTGCTGTATGTAGATGACCACTGGTGTGGTCAGAGAAGACACTTAATACATGTCAGTGTAACTTACTATCGAATATTAGGATGAACTATCTGCCTGTGTTGCAGGAAGTAAAGATTACACACAAAATACAGAACTTAAATTTTAAACTGAAAAGCAAGAAAGCTTATAAGCACAAAACAATCAAAAACTTAGTCATGCATTGTGCTTTGGACCTGACCCTACAAGACACAAAGGATTAAAAACTGCGCAAACAACAACCACAACCGTAGCTTTAACAGGGAAGGCATTGTTGAATGTACAAAGAAAAGCAAGGCGGGCCAACAGGGAGAAGAAATGGAAAAGTTTGCATCCCAACAAAGCCAGTACAGTCTTTAGCTGCCTGCCTCTGACCACACTTCCCCCCTTTCCTCCCTCACTCACTTCACTCAAGAGAGGAGGAAATGAGGGTCGCAGCCTGGCATTTCTGCTCAGCTGAGAGAGCTAAGACCTCAGGGAGAGGCTGTGAAATAGAAAGCAATGAACTGGTAAACTGGGAGTATGTGATATATTATACATCTGATAATGCTATTATATTATATATATGGTAATGCTGGAAAAACACTATATGTAGGTTGGCTGACATGACAATTTGTACTATAAGCCCATAAAGATTTCTCAACTGGTAGGTATTATGCCATACAGTTAATACCAAGGTTTAATACCTGAGCCAGTGACAGCAAAAATGAAGACACCCATTTAAGTTTTATATGACATTCTGGGTTTTAAAGAAACCCACACAACCTGATATGTTGCTTCCTTGGGTATTTTATTCTTAATGCCTCCAAATCCCAGCCATAAAAATTACCTGGATGTTCTGCATGCTTCCACATTTTTGGACCCATACAGCACATGCACTTGCGTTGAACCGAGACTCTTGGCCAGGCGACCTGGCTGACTTCTGGTTGGCGTCATGCACAAGAAAGGGATTAAAAAATATATCCTACAGCTAAACTAGACTTTCCAAATGATATTATACCCAATGAAGCACTTTATGATACACTGGTATTTATCTGATGTAAATTAATCACAAATCAAATAAAAATTCATCGATTCTGGAATTTGTGATTTAAAATCAGTACCAAATAGCTAGCCCTACAAATAGGCTGTTAAGCTGTGGGAAACACTGGTTAGTGAAACCATCATGAACCATTACATTTGGACAGTTACCTTAAAAGATGCTTCACATTACAGCAAACACTCCAACAAGATCAAGAAATGCTCCCTGAATTTCAGTTATGTTCTTGTTGAAGCTGTTTTAATAATAACGTTACTGTTGTTTATGTTTTTCAGATCCAAAATATAACACTGTACTAGCTGTATAGACACTAGTGGGTTTAAAAGGCCCCATATTGTAAAAATAGCCAAACTTTACACCCATGACTAAATGACAATAAATGCATTACGGCGTTATCTTATTCAAGCTCATTTCTCAACATAGCAGTATATGGACTGAACATTGATTCCTGTGACAGCTTCTGGTTGCATAATCCTTCCTAATTTTTGAAATACTGCTTTGCTACCACAAGCAAACAACAATGACACTGCAACTGCAGTGTGTGCCATCACATATGAACCTACTGTTCAGTTTTTCTCCAGCTAAGAACAACTACAATGGCAGGATGCTCTGGATGACAGATGCAATATCTGCTCTGCTGTACAGCCTGTGCACATTTACTACAATAACACTGTTCACAATGATCCATCACATCAACTAACCTGGTATACCCATTTAAGGCTCCATCAGAAACTCAAGCATATGATATGTACGCTGAGTTACACTATACAAAAGTGCCCAAAAGTGCCACATTGCCCTACACTTTAACATACTGTCACCATCATATAATTCAAGACTCAAATAACAAAGGCATAGAGACTAACATTCTTTGAATGATTCGACTGCAAACTGAATGAAAAAAAACACTTTAACTAAAGACCACATTTAGGCAAGGACTGCTACAAGAAAAGCCACAAGAACTCCAGCTATATAGGTGAGTCCCTAGCATTCAAGCATTCAAGCCCTATGTATAAGATGCTGTATATCAACAGGCTGACTCAAGGATCACTGTCGTTTTCTCCAGTTGCCTTTAGTTCACTTCCCGCGCAACAAAAAACGTTAACAGCCCCGGGGAAATTAACTTTTCCCCTGCTGTTTCCTTTTTTTAATCAATTAAAGGCATTCATTAGCAAACCAGTCCCGCTGCCCAAGTTGAGCACACTGCTGCGGAATCGACGTGGGTTTAAGACACTCGGCGTCTTCAGTTTGTTACACGCCGAGGTCTAGCAGTTAGCGTTAACGTTACAACAATGTATAAGATTGCTAACCGTTAATGTTACCTTTAGTGTTGTTCCTTGTTTTCTGCTTCCCGATAACGTTAGATAGCTAAATTAACATAAACCTAGCTAGCGTTAGTTTGTTGTGATTAGTGTCACTTTACGTTATCTTACAAATAGGCTATATCTGGTACACACCCAAACAGAAGTGACACATGCCGTTAGTAAAACATAGTTAATGAGCCACTAGACATGCTCAATAGGTCTCAGCTTACCTAAGATGCCCAGAATGCCAGCTAACTATCAAGCACAGCGAGCGTTAGCAGCTGGCTAGCGAGGTTTGCTAAAACGAAGAGAACGTACCGTCTGTTGCAAGTGACACTTGTTCCGGAGAGAGCACCAAAGAGGAAAGGAAACGCGCTGCTTTCCAAAACGATTTTAAGTTACTTAATCAGCTGTCCCGCAGTGCTGTGGATTACTCTTCCCCTTACACCCAGCACTTATTTCCTTCTGTTTTCGGTCCCACCTATCTGTTCCGATTCGAACAACAGCAGCTCCTACAGAGGTCGCTCTGTTGCTCGGTGTTCTCATTGTAGCTCAGAAATTCAAATCGCATCGCGAGACTTTGACCAACAGAGTCTAGTTAGTTTAGGCAAATAATGTTCTTTGCCGACTTAATATCCATATTTACAACAAAACTGTCAACAGTTAAAAATAAATAATAGTAATAATAACTAACAAAGTACAAGATCTTTATCACTACTGTGCCTTTCCAAGCCAAAGACAACCCCCATTAAACTAGACAGGTAATGCATGCTAACCAAACCTACACAGTGCTTTCTTGAAAATGTTAATTTGAAGCAACACTGTACAGACTTCACATGGTAATCTTGCATTTCTCAAACCATTATTTTCAAAGTGTCACAAAAAAAGGTTATATGCAGATTGCAATGTAGACAGTCTTTATGAAAAGTGGGGAAATGATTGATCCTATCAGTCTGTCTTTTATTGACAAAGTGGAACTCTCAGTAAAACCCAAGCTTTGATGGTTGTTAGCTGCTGCCACTCGGTCACTTATTCATGTAAAGCCATCCTGCTCTATTTGAATTTTGAGCGTCATCAGTGCAGACCACAGAGCTGCCTACAATGCATCAGCTTTACCATGGTAATGTACACTATTCATCAGAGTATGCATCTAATAATAGTACATACTCCTACTGTGTAGTGTGCAGTATGCTCCAGGGCTTCTGGAGCCTCAGCTGTAAATCACACAGCTGTACAAGAACACCAGTTAAAAACAGCACAGACAGGAAACTCAAATCATGGATCACGTATATGAGCAATTCCAAAGAAATGCCTATATGATCCACTACATAACACTGACACCTGGTGGAAAACAACAGCACCGTACCTTATCAAAACGGTGACTAAGTATTCACTGTCATTTTTTGCACACCTGACAGATCTAATTTTTAAATAAAGCAGTGTTTTCACCTACCAATGTAAACTCACTAACTCACAATGACTAAGTGAAAAGTTAGAAGTCCAAAACAAATATCTCATTTATAAAAGTGAACTCTTTGCTGTAGTACTCCAGAAGGTAGTCGTAGTTTATGTATCCTGTTTGCTTTAATTATCCCTCACATGTGATGGAAGAAGTCAGGAGCCACCAGCACTCTTCCTAGAATAGGCTGTGCAACCAAATTGAATAATCAAGATAAGAAGGGCGGTGAGCAAGAATCCAACAGTCACTAACAGAGCTTCTGAAATCCTCTGCAATGATGGAACCTGCAGGAAGGATGAGCATTTCAGCAGCTCTTCATCAACCTTTATGGTAGAGTGGCTACAGAGAAGACACTATGAGTAAAAGGCCGATGAGAGCTGTTTAAATGTTGTTTAAGAAACTCCAAAGGACCCAGAGCATAAAGAAAAAGATTTTCTGGTCTGCTGTCACAACTAGGGGATACAGACACTGGTCACAATTGAGAAATAAAGTCAGTGTAGCCAAACTCAGAGGTCCTTGAAGAAAACCTGCTCAAGTTCATGTGACCTCAGCACAGCAACAATGACCTGAATAAAACAGCCAAGACACTGAAGTGGCTTCAGGACAAGTCTTGACTGTCCCTGAGTAGCCCAGCTGAAGTCCAGATTTAAACCCCAGAGAACATCTGTGGAGAGACCTGAATGTTCACTGATGCTGTAACTGCTGCCAAAAAGGCTTCTACAAAGTACTGAATTAACATATTACACAAAAAGCTGCAGTATGATTTCAAATACGATTTGAATTAAGTCTAAAAACGTTTTCACTTCATCATTATGAATTACTGGGTGTATACTGACAAATTGTGCAAAAGGAGTAATTACTTTCTGAAGGCACTGCATGACAAATACATGAATATGGACTTGAGAACACAAGTCAAATAAAAATCTACACAATGAGGAGTTCCATGTAGTAAATCTGACAGTATAATATAATATAAAAATAAATAAACCGATAAACTGGTGTGAATGTGTTCTTAGTGTGTATAACCAGAAATTCATGATAACAGGTTCTGAAGCAGAGGCATACATTGTGAATGAGACTTTATTACAGCCAGTAGCATGATACAAATCACCTTTCCAAATGCTCAACTACCACCTTCCTGAACATGGCTGACATTCTGAACACAGACACAATAAAATGACATAAAACGGAGGAAAGCATTCAAATTTATGATCTCAATTTTCTCTATTTTGCTATTTTTTTTGTCAACAAATTTTTAGTTTATGATCAAGGTCTAGTCAAAGCATCCCTAGACCTGGCAGAGTCAATTGTTTTCTTCTTTTTTTTTTTAAGAAATAATTTATAATTTTGCGATGTTTTCAGAGTTTTAGGTTTTTCAATGTTTAATTTTTTTTTCTCTTTTTCCATCGGTGAAGCAGGTTTCAAAATGCTCAATCTGCAAGACAACAAGGAGACAAACGCTTATGCTGCAGTTCATTTACTTAAGTCATCGATTGTATAATTTCTTTTCTTCTGTGTTATCCAGAAATCCTCCCTACACACAAACCTTAGACGGTGGGAACACCAGCAGGAGTGGTGGACTTCTGAGCAGCCTCCTTGGCCTGGTGGGCCTGAAGCACAGCAACAGCCTCATCGACCTGAAATGAGAGAACACTTGTTATAGATAGCTGCATATGGAGCATTCCTCAAACTCATTCAGGCTAGTCTCAGCCAGCTATATACAGCAACCGGGTTTGTGTAACTTTGGACAGTTTTCAAAAGTGAGTAAGTTCAGAGATAATAAGCATGGCCAATAGCCTTCAAAGATGTATTCAACAGATTAACTGACCTTTGAGCGCAGCGACTCTGGTGACTCAAGCATATGAAGGAGCTCTGAATTGTCGATCTCCAGCAGCATACCTGTGATCTTGCCTGCCAGGCTGGGGTGCATGTTCTGGATCAAGGGGAACAGGCGCTCACCTGAAAGACAAACAAGAGTCAACAACAATCTTTTTAAATACTAAGTTCAACATAGAAAACAAGACTTCCAAGATGTCATACAACTTTGTAACTAGGAAGAATACTATCATTTCTCAAAACACTTCTGGGCATGTTAGTTCTTAGCAAAACAAGAAAGATGCAGCACTAACCCAGCATCTGCTTCTGTTCCTGTGGAGGGGCAGCAGCCAACATGGAGGCCGTCAGGGGCTCCTGTCCTTGGACATGGACAGCAGGCTGAAGATGGGGGAGAAGATTTGTATCAAGGGACAAATTCAAGTCCACTGAAGACATTAGTGATTGCACAACATCGACTGAGTAATTATCACAATAATTACCCCATATTAAAAGCAGAATTTTTCAACTGTATGTGGTTTTATGGATATATTTTACCTCCTGCTGCTGCACTGTGACCAGAGGATGTGGAGAAAAATACAGGGCCTGAGTTTACTGCATGTCCGGGAATGTTCCTGTACAGGGACTCACTGTTTTACCTCACCAGGTCTAACCTACAAGCAGTCGCACTGTAAAGCCCCCTGGGCGGTGAATGATCATCTCATCAACACTGGATTCCCCTGGAGCACAGTACCCGTTTGTTTGAGTGCTTGAGGCCAGTGTGTCTGTCGCATGTGATGTTATGCAGGTTAACTAGAGCAGTGGTCCCCAACCCCCGGGCCGGCACCGGTCCATGGATCAATTGGTACCGGGCCGCACAAGAAATCATTAATTATTTCCGTTTTATTTATTATCTGAGTCTGAACGATCTTTTATTTTGAAAAATGACCGTATTCTCTCGGTTACATCTCGGTCACTTGAGCGCCAAAACTGGCTTACTTGTGCGACATATTCAGCCTGCTCAATGAACTCAATCTGTCACTTCAGGGGAAAATGACAACTGTCTTCAAGTTGGCAGATAAAGTATCTGCATTTAAAACCAAACTGGATTTGTGGGGACGGCGCGTCAACAGAGGCATTTTGGACATGTTTCAAACATTAGCGTGGATTTTGGGTGAGACTGAGCCTGAGCCTTCATTCTCCCAGCTGGTGCACGATCACCTGTCTTTGCTTTTATAAGAGTTCGAGCGCTACTTCCCAACCACAAAGGACCCACGAACTGCCAAGGAATGGATCCGCAACCCATTTGTCAACAAACCAGGTGAATCCAGCAGGTCTGTGCAAGAAGAAGATCAACTGCTGGAGATCGCAAATGACAACGGCCTTAAAAGTATGTTAAAAAATAAGCAACACACTTCGGGTGTCATTGTCTCCTATTACCCCCAGATGGGACCGTCTTGTTGCAGAGAAACGAGCTCAGGGCTCCCATTGATTTAGTGTTATGGGGAGTTAAATTTTCATGCACTTTATATTCGTTTTTGTGGTGTATCTGTATCTTATTTTGAAGGCATGTTTAAATGTTACCATAGCGACCAGAGTCAGAGAGTGTTGGGGCTGTGGTCGCCAACAGAGGAAGGTGAGGAAGAGGGGAGGAGGAGAGCTTGTGAGTCTTAGCGGGCTTATTGCTTAAACCAGTCTATGCAGGAGCCTTATCTGACGGTTCAAACTGGCAACTTGTTGAAAAATAACATTCATGGAGTGTTTAATATAAAAAAAAAAAAAAATGTTGTGTAGGTATATTTAGATAATAGAGAAAGAAATGTGGAATTGCTGGTTCTTGTCATTTATTTATTTTTCCACGTGAATTTTTTTTTATAATTTATTTATGAGGGACAGAGGATGTTACTAGAGACTTTGATGTTATACTCATGTTATGTTGTTGGCGCAATGTTACGAGGAAGCTGCTAATAAAGTTGCATACGAGTACACAGTGGATTCATGTTTATTATTATATTTACAATATAAACAATCTACATAGCAAACCCCCCATACGCTCTTTAAGGAATTGTCACTGTGAAAAAACATAACTTATCTATCAGAGTTTTTGTTTATGCGTTGTCGTAGCTTCCTGACCTGCAACAGGAGTTGTGCATGTTCATGAACTATCCATGAACTAATGCCTTGTTTCTGTTAACGGTAGAGAGAATTGTTGTAAGGCTGGAGATGTCTGCATTATGCTAGTCAAAATATGGGGTTTCTCAATTACCCGCTTTGTTTAGAGTGTTACATTGGTAGATATACCGTTTACCTATCTATGGAGGAAACACCTGGAACTGTAAAATTTGAAACACTAATGTTTTTCAGTGCTTTATACTGAGAAAGAGAAAGTAAATTATTGCTTACCTGCTGCATGGTGACCTGTGGCTGGTTGGCCATGTGCTGCTGGGGATTGCGCACACCAGGAGCATATTTGTACTGAGGCATGGCACGTACTGGGGCAGCAGCAGCTGAAGCACTGGCAGGACGCTGGCTGAGTGCCTGGGTGGCTGAGGTGAGGAGGAGGGAAAAGGTAAATCATCAAAACCACTTCATGTTACAAACAGGCAGCGAGAGAGGAACAAAAGTATAGCATGTTCTTGTGACCTGAAAGCTGAAATACTTACGCATACGCTGGGAAGCTATCATGCGTGGGACCTGGGTGTTGGTGGTGGTGGTGGGACGGATGGTGTTGAAGGTCTGGGGCCTGGGAGCTGATGGGCGTATAGCATTAGGCATGTTTTGGAAGTCTGAAGGAAGAGGAAACCAATTCCAATGGTTAGAATTCAGTTCTTTCTCTGTTCAGAGGTTACTGGTTATCAGTTTATATACAGCATCAGTTTTCATTCTAATGGCCACACCGGCACTTAGTTAAAATTACATGGAACTAATGTCGAGGGTGATATCAAGTGACATTTTGCCTGGGCGTATACCAGGTGAGGACCCTTTAAATGTAAGGAGCCTTTCAGGTTTTTATTTCATTAAGATACAAGAGTGCACATTAACACAACACATGGATAGTGAGCAGAAGTGAAACAACATGATCTACGAGGGTTGAATAATTTGGGAAGATAATTTGGCTGTGAATTTTTTAAAACAATATTGCCATTAGAATTTATCTGTGTTATTCATGTAAAGTGAGCCAATAACAGTCACTGCTCAAAGGGGTCTGAAAACTTTCCATACTGACCCAACTGTATGGCTGGCCATTAGTATGCTAACATTAAAGACTAATGAGCAGGGGAAGAGGAAAGCGAACATATGGCTCTTTCCTGGAGGGATTATGTACAAGTGTAAACTTCATTCATATCAAACTCACAAAACCACCACAAAAAAAAGATTTCAAGTGCAATACATATGTAGTTACTTACGCTGTGGACGCACTCCTTGAGTGGCCCAGCGGGGGCTGGGGCGGAGCTGAGCTAGCTGGTTGGCAGAGTAGTATGCAGCACGGTTCTGGGCCTGAGAAGGAAGAACACAAAGATTCATCAAGTGCATTTAACTAAGAGGCATAATTAAGTACCTAATTGGCAACATAATAGAATAAGCTCAGTTTTACATGGTGTTGATTTTGCAACCAACTCACCTGAGGTATAGCCGCCATGAAATAGCCTGAGGGCGGGGCAGGCTGGTAAGGGTTGAGGACAGGGTTGGGCACAGCACGGACAGTAGCCATCCTCTGCATATATTGGTTGGTTAGATGGGCCTGGCGCTCCTCCTTGCGCTGGGCTAGAGCTACATACAGTGGCTTTGTAGCAACAATACGCCCATTCATCTCTGTTACAGCTTTAGTGGCCTCCTCTGGGGAAGAGAAGCACACGAAGCCAAAGCCTTTGCTGCGGCCACCCTCCATCATCACCTTTAGAACGAGAAATTGATTTTGCATTTATTCTGACAATTTTCTTTTAACCATCACAAAAAGAACATGAAAATATTAACTACTGAAAGCAAACAAACTAATCAAATCTTGAAACAATTCAACATTACCAATTAAGAAATGAAATTTGTACCTTAGCACTGGTTATGGTTCCAAATGGAGAGAATTCTTTACGCAGACGCTCATCATCTAGGCCATCATCCAGGTTTTTCACATACAGATTGACACCCTAGTATATGAAAAATAACTAAGTCTGTCAAACCAGAATACGTGAAACCAACTTTTAGTCTAGTAGAGCCAGCCATTACTGTATCTGGACAGACCAACTGAAAAGTGGTTTTGAATGGCTACACAATATGCCAGTCTCAACCATTCTTCAAGCATTTGATCACCTAGCAGTTAGACAAGTAATATTATGCTGTATGAATGTGCTTTGATGGAATAAGTGGTTGTCAAACCTGGTATCTGGTCATGCGATCCTGTTTCATTTGTTCAAATTTGCGCTTGAGCTCGTTTTGGCGCTCCCCTTTCTTCTGTGCACGGCCCACGTACACTTGCCTGCCGTTCAGTTCCTTACCATTCATGTCATCCACAGCCTAGAATGAAACAAGCACAGGTCCACTGAAATAAGCTAAACAGATACAATCGGCAGAGATACAGTGTATGGAGTACAAACAAAAAAAGGCAGAGGTGATCCTAACCTTCTGTGCATCTTCGTGTCTCTCAAAGCTGACAAAGCCAAATCCCTTGGATTTGCCATTCTCATCAGTCATAACCCGAATACTGAGTGCAGGCCCTAAAAAAATTCAAATTAAAACATTTAACAAGCCAAATCACCTGACTGATCATAAACACGTCTTTGCAATCTCATTTTCTTACCATATTTGCCAAACAACTCCTTCAGCTTCTCATCATCCATGTCCTCCCCAAAGTTCTTGATGTAAACGTTGGTAAACTCTCTGGCACGTGCCCCAAGCTCAGCCTCCCTCTCTTTTCGAGATTTAAAGCGTCCAACAAATCTGTTGATCAAATGGTGGAAAATTTTAGAACAAATTATACAAGCTATAAGGCCAAAGTCAATCCTCAACTCTTGATTTACTGCAACACACTAGTAACCTTTACTGGTATATCAGTGAGCAACCTGGAGGTGCTGCCCAGAGCTCTTTCACAGGACTCCAGGCTGCGAGCGATCGGTCACATTTTGCAACCCAATTTATTTAAGGTGCGACTGACTTGTTTCAAAGGTCGCAGTGGGTGCAAAGCAAAATAAACAGGTTATGTAAGAATGACTGGGAATCCCCACTGATTTCCAGAATCGATTTGATTCCAATTCACAACATCCCATTGATTAAATTCAATATTGATTAAGTTAGGTTTGTTTCAGATATTAGAGATATCAGCCTTTAAGTTTGACTGTGTCTTCAGCAGAGTGGCCTCAAACATGTCAAAGTTCTATGGGGCACTTGTGCCCCTAAATGACAAAGATTTAAGGGTGCAGTCAAATATTTAGGAGCACACAGTTACCTTTTTAAAGAAATGACACTAATGCATCTCTTTTATAAACATTTAACATTAAAATATTGTTTGCATAATGCACAGGGGCAAACTTGTGTTAAAAAAATTTTTTTTTACTAAAGAACTCTTAAACATAAGATGTAGCCCACAGCACAGACCAGGGGGCACTGCGCTGCATGAATGCAGCTTTTTTGAAACAGCACAGAGGTTACTAATTTTACAATTTCAAAATACTTTTGAATTTGTAAAAGCTGGAGTATGCTAACATTTTATTCAATCTGAAGCAGAATCAAATTAAGTAATCAAATATTTTCCTATTTTTGTTCCTGACCTACAATCATAGAGAGCCTCTGTACAGGAGACGAATTCCTTGGCCAATATACATGATTCTGAATTAGTGATGGAATCAACTTTGTTTAAAAAATAATTTTGTTAAAGTCTTGACTGGCACTGACTAAAAGTAAAAAAAAACTGTTTAAATGTTTTGTGCAAAAAAAAAAAAAATTTTTTAAATAGTAACTTTTGACTCAAACTAGCACCAAAACCCATCTGGAGACTCAATCACTTACAGCCAATGTCACACGTTACAGGAGTCATGTAGAAAACAGAGGTAAAACTAACTCTGGGGATTTCTAGAAGAGTACATAACACAGAACTACCTGAACATAAATTATGTTTACCTTTATAAGTTGATTACATCATCTGATTGTTATTTATACAATTCAGTAACAGCTTCTGTGATGCTTTCATTCTTGAATTAGAAAAACTTTTAGAAACACCTTTTCATATGTCCACACTACAAAGTAGCTCCAGTCTCATGAATGACCATGAATCTGAGTTAGAAGTAAGGTATCTGCTATTTACTGCTGTTCAGTTTGATTTGTTCAAGTGCCTTTCTATTTTTCACTTTGCTCTCTTTATAGCCAGTTAGAAGGCTACAAATTGTGAAGTTAGAATCCAAAAAGGACAGTAAAGCAATGAAAACAGCAGCGGTTTCATTTCAGCACCGCATCTTGTTGCGCAAAGAACAAAAGCCTCAAGAGGTCATGTTAGACTATCAGAGTTAAAAGCTTAATGCAGAAAAGGCATATATTTTGGGAATTTATAAATCAATTTTGGGACAATCTAATAAGATTGATCTGAATTGGAAAACAGATTTTTTTTTTTACTCAGTCCTATGAATAACTGCTCTCAGATGCAACAATCTCTGTGATACTGTCTTCACAACATTTATCTGCAGGTCTGTCAATTGGCTACCTCACGAAGCAGAGAATTCCAATCTATCAAATGTGTTCACCCCAATCTGTGTCACCCATGGACCCCTTTTTTGCACTTTGAGCCCATCTTTTCCTTTGGCGCAATGTAATCGCCACAGGCAGCTGCTTGATTCAGGCAGACCACCTGTTAGCCTATTTATGTGTTGGAAATTTTTACTTCAATGTCTTCTGATGGATTAGGCTCCTGGTGTCACTGTGAGTCTTGTGGTTTTACTTTTTCCCCATCCTCTGCAGCACTAATGCATTTCTTGATTTGCTTCTTCCAACCAAATTATTCAGGAAGATATCTATTTGACTGGGAAATGTTATCCACCACTACTTGTAATGTATAACACACTTTGATTTGAACATCTACAGTGTTACGATTTAAACCAGCCAAAAAGGAACCCACCATATACCCCTGGGCAGCAAACATTGTTTCATTTAGAGATGTTCTTTACTTATAACACCTTAAGATGTTTTAAACCATACACATTTCTCTGGGATGTTTATCATTCTTAACTGTGCTGTGTGGAAGCACAGAGTACATTTTGGCATGGCTGACAGGTGAGTTTGAGGACAAGATGCAGTTAAAAACAAAAACACACTTTGATTAGATGTAAGTCACTCCCCCACATACTCATTTATACAAGAGCGTAACTGTAGTGACACTTACACTTTTCTGTCATTGAGCAACATGCCATTCATTTTCTCAATTGCCCGCTCAGCAGCCTCGTGGGTCTCAAAGTGCACAAAGCCGTAACCCTTTGAGCCATTTTCATCACAAACCACCTTGGAAAAGGAAGATTTGAGCATATCAGAAACGATCCTAAATACCATGCATTTCAGTGGAGACAATTTACACACTCATGCATTCTAGTCATGCAAGTTCATGGCATGTATCTAAACATAGGCAGACAAAATGTACGCCCTCCCCTGCCTACCTTGCAAGAAAGGATATTTCCAAATGCAGAGAAGGTGTCATAGAGCGCCTTGTTATCGATGGACTTGTCCAGGTTCTTGATAAAAATGTTGCCCACTCCACTCTTCCTCAATGAGGGGTCACGTTGAGACCACATGATGCGGAGAGGTCTGCCTTTGATTACATCAAAGTTCATTGTGTCCAGGGCTCGCTCAGCTGAAAACAGAAGACAGGACTACTGATGACACTAGCTTCTTAGGTCTGCACGTGTCTGGCCTATTGCAATAACGCCAAAACTTGTGCAGAGGTACAAATAATAATCCACTGCATATAAGTGATCTCATAACAGATGTTACGACCTGTTTAGAACTTCATCTGAAATTGATAAATTGAGTAAAACTAACGTATGGACTAAGACATCCAATATGCTTCTTGAAAGGGAACGGCATTTATGGTCATGTTCAAAATGGAGTCGGTTTGTGCCACACACCGTGTTAGCTGTTATTATTATGCTACGTTACGGTAAACCTACCGTCCGCAGGCTGCTGGAAGTTGACATAGGCATAGCCGAGGGATCGGCGGGTGATCATGTCTCTGCACACTCGAATGGAGAGAATGGGCCCAGCCGGGCTGAATTTCTCGTAGAGCATGGCCTCAGTAACGTCTGGATGCAGGTCTCCCACATAGAGGGAGGCCATTGGATAACTAGGCGCGCTGGGATTCATGTCAGACAACGCGTGTTTTCAGCAACAGGACAAATGCTAGGTTGTATATTAACTCGATATTTTGTTGACAACTGTCTGAAAATATCGGTATTTTATATGGAGTGGGTTTTTTTTCTCAGCCTCTTAAACAACTTCACAAAAATTAAGAGCTCAAACGCAAACGCTAGCTAAGTTAACAGCAACGTGGGCTTGTTAGCTTGATTATCAAAATGTCGGAGCGTGGCCTAACGTTAACGTGGCTCGCACACTTCACAATTCTGAACCTGTACTATTTCACAGACTGCAAGTTGAACTGCCGGTAGTATATTAAGCAAATGCTCTCATTTACAATGATAAATGGAATGATAAAGCCCTTAAAGGGAAAGATAAATGGTTAACGTAAATGGCTAACGTTAACTGTTAATCACCCACGCTTTCAACAATAACGCTAAGTGCTTAGCTTGCTAACGTTCCTCTTATTCCGTCTTTCGTTCTTTTTCGAAGGCAGCGTCTTCTTCACGTTGCTTGTGTTGGCAAATCAAATCCTGCTTCACCGATTTTTATTTTCTTATAAAAAATATATCTGCGTGTGCTCTCTAGCTTTTGGTTTGTTTCATAATAATAAAATGTGTGCCGAGGCTACCTCCGGAGCACACCCTACGCAGACGGATTACAGGAATGAAAGGAAAGTCGATAGAGGTTGTTTCCTGATTCCTGTCGAAACTATTGCACGTTCACCAGCGGGACTCCCGGTGGAGGGGTTTGAGTACCCGAGTGAGACGTCACACACCTCGCGATATTTTATTTAGGTTGCTCATTGTATATTATTTGGAAAGTGTAGCAGCGCATTTTAGCATTTTCAGTCTCCAAATAATATATCAATGGCCACCAGTGTCAGTTAAGATATCAAATACTGTATCTAGCAGGCAATTGTTAAGAGTGTCAACTGCCAGAGACCGTACAACATGTAATATTTCATTGTAGCAGATATACAAAGGAGAGAATAATAATGAAGACAAAATGTGTAGAAAAGTAACTAAACTGCCTGAACATCAGGAAACTACTGGCAACAATGGCAGGAGGACCACCTATGCTAGGACAGGATTATTTGATAAAATATATCATACATACTCCAGAATAGTAGGTGCATAAGCATCTATTAGGTCAATTGTCAGCTGCACAGTAGGGGCGCTAATGCAACAATTCCTGGATGCGAATATGCCATAAACCAACAGAAGAAGCGTAAGATCTCTACTTTGCACTCATTACTAAGATACTGTATCTACTATACACTCATTAGGTTTCTCTGGGAAGAGTGTGATTTATCTCTTACAGGGATAGAGGAGGCACAAAGTTAATGACATGTAATGGTGGCATACTGTATAAATGCATGGAGAGAGAGAGGAGAGGGGCTCAGAGCATCATAGGAGGACCCCCAGCACCCTAGGTCTATAGCAGCATAACTAAGAGAAGGCTCAGAGACACCTGAGCCAGCCCTAACTATAAGCATTATCAAAAAGAAAGTCTTAAGTCTAATGTTATCTAGTCACATTCACTCTCTGGTAATAAGGGCACTGCAGTTAAAACAGAATGGATGTAGAATGCTGCATGGTATTAATTGATTTATAATCAAAATATTATAAGAATACACTTTACTTTTCATGGGAAAAGCATTTGAGTGAGTGTCCCATGCATCAGCTAAACTGAGGGGAAAACAGCTAAAATGAGACACTCTTCTGCAGTTTCTGCAGAAACCTCTGGCAGGTTTCTAGGGTACCAGTGCCATAAAATCATGAGTTCAAACATTACTATGCTATTGTGTGCCCGCCTGTTATATTACAGACATTATTTAGTATGTTGGTCACTTAAGAATATAAAAAATGATGCTTAGTACATATAAATATTAAAAATGATGTAGTGATTATACTGTATGTCAGCTACAATAGAGCACATTAATTACATACTGAAAGCTTTTTTCCCAGTTCTCTTAACCAGGAACTCAGAGAGACGAGGCAGTCCACTTGGATATAAAAAACCATGCTGGTTTATTCAAAGGATCACAGGTAAAATTAACATTACACGTCCAGGTATCTTCCACCTCCAATACTGCACGCAGGCAGATGAAGAATGAAAGACCCTGAACCCGTAGCAGTAGTCAAAACATGGAGAAAATCAATGTGTGTGAGTGTTGATTAAGTGGTGTGTATCTAAAAACATACGGGACATTCAGGGACATGACCTGACATTAAGCCTAGGAAGATATTATGATTAAGATTACGGCTAAACATATCATAATAATAATAATAATCATCCTGCCTGCTGACAATCAAACTTTTCTATCTAGTTATCCTTACCCATGTACACCCTGCTAAAATCTCATGACAATGACTAAGCGTTTAAACAGTCTAACTAGACATCCTGTCTCCACTAAACATTTCTAATACAAGTACCTAACCACCTACCTATCTGACTAAAAAATACCTAACAACAGACTATTTCATTTCATTTAAATGAGAGCAAGACTGAATATATTATTATCCCCGATCCAGCCACGGTTGTATCCAGTTTAGGTGCTTCAGCCCCCTCACTCACAGATAAAACCTTGGAGTGATATTTGATAGCGGCTTTAATCTTGATAAGCAGATCAGGGCCGTGGCTGAGACTTTTAACGAAGGTGAAGCCTTTTTTATCGGGTGCAGATTTAGAAAAAGCCATCCACGTTTTTACCACTGCACGACTAGACTACTGTAATGCCCTCTACGCTGGTATTTCTTAGTCTTTGCTTCGGAAGCTTCAACTGGTCCAAAACGCTGCGGCTCAGCTGCTGTCGAACATTCCTAGGTATGCCCACATCACCCCCGTCCTTCTCTCCCTACACTGGTCGCCAGTACAGTGGAGAGTTGAGTTTCAATGTTGCTATCTGTCTTTAAGGATATATATGGCCTCACTCCGCTGTACCTGTCGGATCTACTATCTATCTATGCTCCACACAGAGCTGTGTGCTCCTCAGAACACTTGTCCTTGGTTGTCCCACAGCCTCGATATAAAAAAATGGGGTGACCGTTCTTTTGCTGTGTATGGCCCCAGACTCTGGAATTCTTTATTGCTAGAGCTTCGGTCCATAACCAAGCTAGTGGTTTTTAATGTGAGCTGTGAGTTGTGCTCAACAGCATAGCATTGTGTTGAATGGGAGAACTGCAACTGTCTATTCTGTGTGCACATCCAGTCAGTAGCCTTCAAACAGCTGTGAACCATAGGGCCAAGGTTTTTTGCATCAGCTCCATCTCTCACTAACAAAGTGATGTGAGGAGCAGAATTTTCAGACAGCATGTACAGGTTTTGAAGGTCATCTGGCAGGTGAATCAGAGCTGCCACGCCTTCAGGCCCAACATACAGTTTTTTCACATCACACGTATTTT
>NW_018127961.1:768071-772702 GCF_001952655.1 Monopterus albus
GCCAGAGGTCATGTATTACAGTGTGAAGTGAGACTGAGTCACCGTCTCCATCTGTGTTTGCTAAGGCTTCAACTTCCTGTAACATACCGAGAGAACTACAAGCTGTGAATATGCGTCTGAAATCACCCAGAGCTGGCACACAGCCGGCACATGCGCTCAAAAATGCTTTAATCCAAGGAGCTCCGCCCTGCTCCAACGGCGGAAGCTGACTTTTAATAAGTGACGTGTCTTGAAGAGTGAAAGGCGTGTACGTCATTGAAACTCCACCCTGTGCTGTCTCAGTCTGGAAAAGTGGCATTTGAGTAGCGGGTCTCTCCAGGCAGTCATGTATATTGCCTCTGTGTTTATTTTTCCGTCGTGCAGAAAAAGCATAGGGCTTTTCGTCCTCACTACTGCCCTCATTTGAACATTCACTCTCAGTCATAGTCAGCACTGCCACGTGACAGACATGCTTTTTCTTCCCTCTAGCACCAGAAGTAGAACTATGAGTTTTCACCGAAAGACCACACGCTTTTTGCAACTTTTTCACAGGATTTGAAACTACGGAAGTACTATCGTGGCCAGAATTGCAAGCTTCATTCCTGAGAGTGGCAGTCTGTGCTTCAGACTCCGCTCTAACACCATCCAGATATTGTTGAGCGCTATGCCAGTCTTTTTCTCCACCGGGAAAAGAAGCTGTCTGTAATATTCCCCCATGTACAACAACTAATGGTGAAACATTTTGATTACTCACAGCAGGGGTAACTAATGGCATCTGGTGTTGTGCATTACTTTGAAATTTTGTCTCCCCGCTTCCTTCTTGCTCAGAAGCTCGAGAGGGAGGAGGGGATGAGACAGTCTGTAAGTGACCTTGAGATTCCTGGGAGGTGTTATCTGTATGTGTATGCGTCTGTGAGACTTGCTTTCTCTCTGCATGTGTGTCACCAGAGAAAGAAGCAGACCTGTGTGCTTCCATTCCACTGGCTGCGGTTTTCTGAATTTTTTCAAATTCAGCCAAAAAACAGAGACAGTCCTGAAGAAATGTCTCACAGTGTTTAACTTTAGCTTCTGTTTTGTGTTTCTGTAGTAAAGACGCTGTACTGTCTCACAGACGTGCTTTAGCAGCTGAGCAAGCTGCTTGTTTAATATACAATCTTACAGCTCCCTCCTCTGGGGGAGCTTCGTCATAGGCACTAAACATTCCTTTTTCACACATCTTTTCAGACCATGTTACAAAACGCCGTGTTTCACTACAATATTTGTTTGAATTCAGTGTGCCGAGCCATTTGTTTAATAGCTGATACAAAATAGCACCTAGTGAGCCAGATTGGCATTTCTTCCAAACCTGAATAATATCACAATCAGCCATAATGAAAAATAAATGCTACACGTGACGCTGTCCGTTACGAGAGGCTCTTGGCCCAGTGAAAACCAGCCGACACTGCGAAGATCCTACATCAGTCTAATTTCTGATGCACGCAGGTCCTGGGGGTTGATTCCCAGCCAATTAACACCGTTTTATCTCAACAGGACAGGCACCACCATAAGCTAATGCAGTTCCCCAATAAGCCTATTCCCTCCCGGATACAGTACACAGCTGCACAAGGCACGTCGAGTCACAGTGAATCCTCACAGCCGAACCTACTCATTCAGCTGTGATACACCTGTGAACAATGTCTTAATTAGCCTGTTGTGCAGTTAACCTCTCACACATTCCATGAGAAAAATAATAAACTGGCGATTTCCCTGTGCCGTTATTACGTGTGGAATGTATCAAAGAGCATCTGTTCAGTTGAGATGACTCTCTGTCTATTCTCCAGCCGGAGGGAAATTAAAAAAGAAATCAGGCAATTTGGGGAGACAACTGCTACTAAGTAGCAGAAATTCACTTATAAAACGTAAATTTTACGTCCCTTATTGATATCAAATTCTGTAATCACGGCACTCATTCACCATCCCTCAAAGTGAGACTATGTGCTTGTTAACTCTCACATGTGTCAGGGAACAAATCAGCACATCATTAAAAAACAAATGTGTTTTATTATCTTTGCAAGCTGTTCATATGCTGTGGTGGAGGACACAACAGCTGGCTTCAGAGTGCTGCAAGCTGATGTGATCCCACAGCCGAGTTCCACTCAGATGGCTGAGCTCATGCAAGTTGTCAAAGGACAAAGTGGTGAACATTTACTGTTTTGAATCCAATTTAAAGCGTCGAGAGTGGGCAGTTCCACACATCAACTTTAATTTAGTATAAGTTCAATGTGGAGGTTTTATGTGTAAACAAAGGTTCCTGCCTTACCTCAGTTTGATGTGTGGCACCGCAGCACAGCTCGACCAAGAACCAGGAAGTCACTCTCAGCCTAGTCAGGACCGAATATTGGACTCACAACTCAGCCAGGCACAGGATTACGGCACCTTCTGCTGGTCCGGGACAATGGACCAGTCGTCTTGAGAGTTCGGCTGGTTCCTGTCTGAAAACTCAGCTCCTCATATCACTTTGTTAGTGGGTGAGGGAGGTGAAGCTAAGAATCTTGGTCCCATGGTACATAGTTGTACAAAAGCTACTGATTGGATGCCCACACAGAATAAGCATCTTCAGTATTCACCTTCAACTCAGTGTTATGCTATTAAGCATTCCTCACAGTTGTCATTAACACTGGAAAAGTGTTTTCTTCCCAGGAGTCATGGCAGAGAGAACATAGATCACCCGCTCACTCAGACATTGTTAGACATTTTGCCCACTTCTCTCTGGTCCTCTGGTCCTACTGATGTGGGACTTCTCCATGTGGAGCCTATCATCATACCTCTACGTGCAGGGGCGGTACCAGTGTACAGAGCTCAGTATCCACTGAAGCCTGAGCAAATCACTGGCATCCAAAACACAATTAAAGGGCTTTTGCAATTAGGAGTTTTAATTCCTACTTCTTCTCCTTGGAACATGCATATAAATCCAGTGCCTAAAGCTGGGAAACCTGACTACAGGATGGTTCATGATCATCGACCTGTAAACAAACTTGCGGTCCCTACAAACTATGCCAGTCCAAATCCTTATACCATGCTCAATGCTATAAGCTCATCACACAAGTTTTTCACATGCATTGATCTGGCAAATGCCATATTTCTCTGTGCCACTGCATCCTGACTCACATGGTTTGTTTGCTTTCACATATTGAGGATAACAATTTACCTACCGCCGGCTGCCGCAGGATTTCATTGACTCCCCCTCCATCTTTAACCACATCTTGCGACAAAACTTGAAAGATCTATCACTTCCACAAGGGGTCACTTTGTTACAATATGTTGATGACCTTTTGTTAGCGGCTCCTGACTCAGAGACCATAATGACAGCCACTGGATCCTTGCTGTCACATTTAGCCAGAAATGGCTTCAAAGTCTCCAAGGACAAACTGCAGATTGGGAGACCTTGAGTCTCCTTTCTGGGACGTGTGGTATCCGCTTCTGGCCTGCATATGACTGAGTCACAAAAAACTGACATTCTCTCACATTTTAAGCCCACCACTGTTAAGACCATGATGCAGTTTTTAGGCCTTATTCATTATAGCAAGAATTTTGTGCCCAATTTCACCAGCCTTGTGGCACCTCTCTGTGCCATGCTTACAGAGGTGGGCTACAAGAACTATGGTTCTACTCTGTTGTGGACTCCACAAGCAGAGGAGGTTTTTGTTGCCATAAAACAGGCTTTGGCACATGCATGTGCTTTGCATGCACCTGACTACTCATAGCCTTTTCATTTGGATGTTGATAAAAAGGACGGCACTGTGAATGCCTGTTAGATCCACTTGGACACAGAGGTGAGCGAGTCAAAAAAAGGACGGACCCAGGTGGCTGACTTCAGTGCAAGTAGTGCTCAGTTTTTTTACAGTGATATCTTACAAGGAAGTGAATAACCAGGTTGAAGTGGGACCGGGTGTCGAGCCGCAGAAGGTGAATAACAGTCAGCGGTGGAATGATGAGGGAAGGGCTGGGCTGTGGACGCTGGGACTCACTCCTGGGCTGGTCGTGGTGGAAGGTTGCTGAGGAGACAGAGTTAGTACATGCAGTTAATGGGAAACTGTGCATCGACCTGCGTGGTGGAGATGATGCGGGGTTGAGGAGCCCCGTGGTCTGGAGAAGCGAGGAGGCTGAGACAATGGGGCACAAGACTGGAACGGGGCTAGGGCGACAAAAACGTGAGTACAATATAAAGCTAAGAACAACGAGAAACAAACTGGCCTGATGATACTAGAAAGAACTGGCAGGGGAGTGAACGTAGAGCAGGGAATAAATAGGGAGAACTAATCAGGTGCAGCTGGTGGTAATCAGGGGATAAGAAGCAGGTGTGTCGGATAACGTAATCAAGGTAAGGGAGCAAAAACAGAGTGAGGGAAGTGAGAAAGGCAGGTGCAGCCAGGCAAACCTGACAGGACCATCCCTCGGATGGTAACCGAGGGATGCCTGAAAGGGAGAGATACCAGTGGCGGAGCTAGAGAGTGTGTTATGAGCATATTCCACCCAGGGCAACAACTGGCTCCAGTCCTCTGGTGAGGAACTGGTGACACAGCGGAGGGCGTTTTCCAGCTCCTGGTTCAGCCGTTCAGCTTGCCCATTAGTCTGGGGGTGATAACCGGAGGAAAGACAGGGACGTGCTCCGA
>NW_018127961.1:773062-776810 GCF_001952655.1 Monopterus albus
ACACGGGCCTCAAGCAACCAAAACAAACAGGTACAGTGCTCCGGGGGAAATTCAATGTTGATGAGCTGACCATTCATAGCCGCAGGGACTTCACTAGCCGGCTGCTTGCAGGTTAGACCCGATCAGGTAAAACGGTGAGTCCCTGAATATTATGACCATTCAAGGAAATCCTTAAATTGTCATGTAATTCTTAATTTTGTTAGAAAAAAAGTCTCACGAGCGAGAGCTTGGGAGACTGGTATAAACCACATTGGTTCTGCATAGACATTCTAGAACATGCGTACACCTAACTTTTTGAGCTTTGGGTCATGTCTAAGATGATAATTCACCATTTTCACATTGCAGATAAATCAGAAAGCAAGGAAAGGCCCCCTGGGCTCTTTAAAGAACTTGAAGACATTGTCCTTGGCCTTAGGTGAAAACAATATTGAAGATGTCTGGTGTTTCAGTAAAATCCTAAAATAAAACATATAAATGTGAGGATGTCTACATTGTCTGGGCAGAGGATTGACCTCTTTGCAGTCAGGGATTCCACTCCTGCTGGTTTAGAGGTGAAATGAGGACTAAGGCTGGTTCACTATGAGCCAAGCAGCAGAGATGTCACATTTCTACAGTTTGTGTTCTGCCTGTTCAACGGCTGTTTCCAAAGCTGCTCCTGCACTCTCCCTGACTGATTGATTAGGTTCCACCATGATTACAGAGCACCGTGAATGCTGACTTGAGGCTCTCCATTCACCTGATTGTGTGTTTGAGTGAGAGAGAGAGAGAGCTATAGACATGGAAAAACAAAGTACAACCACGGTATCAGACTGTCAAATTCTCTTTAGGTTCCCGATGAGGGAAAAGCCAAAGTTCCCTGCTGTGCACAACAACATCTTGCTCTTGTTAGAAACGGAAGTGCCAGGCACAACGAGGTAGTGTCTTATTGGCAATTAATGCGTGGTTTACATGTGTGGTGGACCATGAGGGGGATCTGTACAGATCAGAGATCAGCTATGATCTGTTACACCAGATGATATGTTAAATGATATGTTTGTATATTTTCTAACCAGCTTCCCTTGTACAAATAGAGAACCTATTATTTTGAGCAAAGATGTTTCTGTTCTACGAGCTAATTTGTGTCAAGTTTACTGTGGCCTTAAAAGGACCCTTTTCTATTAAAGGAACACACTTCTCTGAGGAAAAACATTTAAAAAGGTTGAAATCTCTGTAACAGAGGTCGAGCTACCGACCAACTCGGTCTGTGTTATGGTTCAAGCTCCACAATCTATGGATCCCCACCCCATGCCCCTCGGGCTGTCACAGAACTGACTTGGTCAAACCTCAGGTGGTTTATGAGCCACAGACATGCTCCAAATACAGTGGTGTGACAAAGTGTTTGCCCCCTTACTGATTTCTTATCTTTTTGCATGTTTGTCACACTGTAATGTTTCAGATCATCAAACAAATTTAAATATTAGTCAACGATAACACAAGTAAACACATCATGCAGTTTTTAAATGAAGGTTTTTATTATTAAGGGAAAACAAAATCCAAAACTATATAGCCCTGTGTGAACAAGTGTTTGCCCCCCTGTCAAAACACTGGTTTATCGCACCTGAGTTCAATTTCTCTAGCCACACCCAGGCCTGATTACTGCCACACCTGTTCGCAATCAAGAAATCACTTAAATAGGACCTGCCTGACAAAGTGAAGTAGACCAAAAGATCCTCAAAAGCTAGACATCATGCCGAGATCCAAAGAAATTCAAAACCAAATGAGAAAGAGAATAATTGAGCTCTATCAGTTTGGAAAAGGTTATAAAGCCATTTCTAAAGCTTTGGGACTGCAGCGAACCACAGTGAGAGCCATTATCCACAAATGGCGAAAACATGGAACAGTGGAGAACCTTCCCAGGAGTGGCCGGCCGACCAAAATTACCCCAAGAGCGCAGCGACAACTCATCCAAGAGGTCACAAAAGACCCCACAACAACATCCAAAGAACTGCAGGCCTCACTTGCCTCAGTTAAGGTGAGTGTTCATGACTCCACCATAAGAAAGAGACTGGGCAAAAATGGTTTGCATGGCAGAGTTCCAAGATGAAAACCACTGCTGAGCCAAAAGAACATAAAGGGCCGTCTCAGTTTTGCCAGAAAACATCTTGATGATCCCCAAGACTTTTGGGATAATACTCTGTGGACAGACGAGACAAAAGTTGAACTTTTTGGAAGGTGTGTGTCCCATTATGTGTGGCGTAAAAGTAACACCGCATTTCAGAAAAAGAACATCATACCAACAGTAAAATATGGTGGTGGTAGTGTGATGGTCTGGGGCTGTTTTGCTGCTTCAGGCCCTGGAAGACTTGCTGTGATAAATGGAACCCTGAATTCTGCTGTGTACCAAAATATCCTGAAGGAGAATGTCCGGCCATCCGTTTGTGACCTCAAGCTGAAGCGAACTTGGGTTCTGCAGCAGGACAATGATCCAAAGCACACCAGCAAGTCCACTTCTGAATGGCTGAAGGAAAAACAAAATGAAGACTTTGGAGTGGCCTAGTCAAAGTCCTGACCTGAATCCAATTGAGATGGTGTGGCATGACCTTAAAAAGGCAGTTCATGCCCGAAAACCTTCCAATGTGGCTGACTTACAACAATTTTTCAAAGATGAGTGGGCCAAAATTCCTCCACAGCGCTGTGGCAGACTCATGGCAAGTTATCGAAAACGCTTGATTGCAGTTGTTGCTGCTAAGGGTGGCCCAACCAGTTATTCGGTTTAGGGGGCAAACACTTATTCACACAGGGCTTTGTAGTTTTGGATTTTGTTTTCCCTTAATAATAAAAACCTTCATTTAAAAACTGCATGATGTGTTTACTTGTGTTATCGTTGACTAATATTTAAATTTGTTTGATGATCTGAAACATTACAGTGTGACAAACATGCAAAAAGATAAGAAATCAGTAAGGGGGCAAATACTTTTTCACTATACTGTATTATTGCTAAGGGTTAACACATACCCACATATATTCTTGCATACACGTAGGTGATGTGGACTCATAGGTGTGTGATTGATTTTGATTATTGAGTAGAATTTTGGGATAAATGTGTGATACTGGAAGAAGATCTTTAGTCTCCAGCATGATGTATTTCTCCTGCAAATGTTATGATTAACCAGTGAATGTTTCCTACATGTTGTTTAGACATTTCCACATTGTTTGAAAAATGCTATAATTGCAATGAAGACCAGCTTACACATAGACGCTTACATATAGGATCACAGCAACAAAGACCAGCTTACATGCCATCATTTTTTACGTTATTATTTCAGATTTTTCCCTAGGTACTCCAGCTCTGGGCTTTCCCTGGAGGGGGTGGTATGGGGGGGCCTCTCTCCTCCTTGGATGCCTAGTCTGGGGACAACAGGGACATTTGATTTAGGTTGACATGATAAAAATCGTGTCAAAAGGGGGAATTTGTTAGAAATTAATAAATTAGCCAGATAATTATTAGACATTAATGTCTTAGACTTTAATGTATTAGTAATGCAATTTAGTAAGATTAAAAGTCTGCTCTAGTCTGTTCTGTTTGAAGCTTAGCAGCAAGCCATCACACCAATTGTTTTCTTGTATTAATCTTGTTAGATTTGTGTCTGATTGTTTTAGTTACGCACCACGTAACAACATCCACACACATCGAGCTACCTCATTTTGTTATGACTAGGTAACACGCAGCTGCTCCAAGCCTGTGGAGCTCTAGATAAGAGATGGAGTC
>NW_018127961.1:776859-803408 GCF_001952655.1 Monopterus albus
TATATGTTTTGTAAATAAACCAGCACTAAAATCAAGAAACACAGACTCCTTCTTTACTCAGATCTGTCCAGTAAAAGAACTGGGGTATAACCGTTCCTTCACAACTCAGTGGAGAAAAATGGGTGTGGTCATGACTAAAACTTGATAATTTAAGTCATGTTAACTTAGTTATTCACACATTCAACTTTGTCTGCAAATTGGATAACATTTTTAAGTAATGACATAAAACTTAAACCATTTAAGTGCATTGTAATTAAATTACTTAAGTATATTCTAAATCTGGGCTTACAGTGAAGACAGATTCAAATGAACGTCACTAAATAGGGATATCCTATCTCTGAACACACTCCATCCAAAGTGATTCACATGACAAACCGAACCAATCAGCTGATTCACCTGACGTCCAACGAACCCAACTGCTTTGGACGTCACTAAAGTGACTCAAACGCAACTAGTCACGTGACCGTAACACGCCTCGGCACAGTGGTTCGAAACAATTGCTTTATGAGCTACCGCGCATGTGTCGGAGCCTCGGGAGTCAAACGACCATCACTACTTCTCGGCACAGTTCACTGCATCGCACCAGCAGAGGGCAGCAGAGAGCTATGGTAAAACCAGGTGCTGCTTTTACAGCTCGTTTTTTCTCCTGTGGATAGTGAGGATTCCGACACGGCCTTGGAAAACACAACATTTACAATGTATCTATTATAAGTCTAATTAATAGCCTAATTGCATCACTCACAACACACCTGAATGTGTTACCTGCTTGTGTGCAAACTGCGCTCCTTGCTGTATTCGTGCACACTCGTAGGCTGGGTTTAAGGCTGGCATTGCAGCTCAGCATTTTCCTGTGGTTGCCTTGAGCTGCTCTCACTGGCATTGCAGCACACCGTTCTTTCCTGTGGTTGCCTTGAGCTGCTCTCCTCCCACATACTTTCGTGGCAGTGGGGCGTAAGACCAGTAAGGCGGTGTAGACGGAAAGGGCTTTTTAAATTGTTTCCCTTCAATCAGCCCTTTATTTACACAGTGGCAGAAAAGCACACCATGTGGCTTTTCGTTTGTGGAGTAAGACATGGACCATGCTCGAGCCCTCAAATGGGTGTTCTCTAGTTCCTTATCCATTTGAAAGTGAATGAGATGTTGCTGTCAACTTCCCGTGTCTCCCGTCTTCAGTGGCCCACTGTATTCAAGGGTGTGGCTTATGTGCTTTTAGTGTAGTTCTTACATCTTGCTGGGAAAGTTTTTGGTCATTATTCCAAGAACAAGTCTATGATGTAGTTCAAGGTGTAGCCTACGAGGGAACAAAAGGCCCCACTGACAGGAGCAACAGTACAGTGATTCCTAAACAAAGCATTCGAGTTCAAAAGGTTGCTAAATAAACCACTCAAATATAGCAAACAAGTTTTTCACGATACAAATTATTTTATATACTGCATATGTTCAAAAACGGGGACTCTTGGACCACTTGAGACAACCACTGCGTCACGTCGAATGGACAAGCTTAAACATTTAAATTATTCTTTTTTTTATTCCACATTTCCTCCCAAGTAACAGTTATGCTTAGGTGTTCTATATGAAAAAGACATGAACAACGTTAGCGAGCTAGACAACCTTCCTTACATCTCCACAGGCTACTTCTTACCAACATGCAGTTTAGGCAGGTTATTGAGAGAAAAATGAATTTAAAAAAGCAATAAAAACCATGACTTTAAAAAGCAGGACTGAGGTAATGTGGGACTTTTTTTAATATAATGCTGTGCTCATACAAAACAGCAAAAAACTTTGTGCTCTTTTGTTCAGTTTTCTATACCTCATAACTGATACATAAAAATACAAAAGCAGGTCACCCAAAACAGAACAAAATCAAGTGGAAAGTTGAGCAACTGACAGTCAATGGAATGTAACCTGTTTCAACAAAACCTCGCCAGCACTATTGCTTCCTGAACCTTCATTACCTCTGCTAGCATTCCTCGACATGTAAGGATTAACTGTTGTCTTAAGTAGGGATGGGGTTCAATAGCATTTTATAGAATCCAAATCCAGTTCCAAATCCGCTTCTCAAATTGCTTACTATGTAGTTTGTTTTAAAAAGGGCCCTTTTTGTCACTCAGCACTGCAACGAAAATGTAAACCGTTGTGTAACAAGAGGTAACTTAATATTTAGTAATCATTTTTTCTAATAGCCAGATACTGTAGCTTGACACTGATATAAATAACAGGAACGGACTATCAAACCTAAACCCTGGACATTCTGCTGAGCTAAACAGCTACATGTTATCACTGTCCTGTGACATTCATTGACCTTGTCCTCCTTCAGTTTGCTCATAGGGGGGCCGTGCTGAAGCTGCACAATAAAAACAGTGAAAATTATACTGCTTCTATTTAGCATTCAGTGAAGATTAATTAAATACACTGGTGATTTAAATTCACAGCAGACTTAACATTAACTGAAGGTGAACCGGTTGTTGCACTACTGCGGCTCCCTAAATCTGATTGGTCAAACCAGCACCGGCAAAAGGCTGAGGCCAAACACTCATCCTCCTCAAATAACCAAAAACAACCACCTCTTACTTTGACATGCTGGACATTAAATGTTTCAATAATAGACTTGTTTCCCTTTGTTTTTGAGTACCCTTCTATATATATATTGCATTCTGCAATTTTTTGTTTTGTTAAATTGGGATTTCTTAAGCTGGTCTGGCATTTTGTTTAGAACTGTGCCTTTTTAAAATAATCCAATATGTAATACATAGCATAACATTTGTTTACAACTGCTTTGTGGAGTCAAGTTTCCTCCTTTGCTTATGTCTGTTTTGTTAGAGTTCAAAGAGTGTAAAACAGTGAATGACTGGTTCAATAAGGGACTCATTTCAGGTAATTCTCAATTTTGTGAAATCACAAGTGCATCATGAAAAGATGGTTTTAATCAAGCACAGGATCATTAATATGAACTGATACATGTACAGTATAGCTGACTAAAAACTCAACCTGCTGCATGTTTTGCAAGTTGTGAATATACCCTCTCACCCACCACCTAATACAACACCCCTATTGCTTCTCCACACACAAAAAAGGCGAGCAGATGGACAACCAACCTCAAAAACAATTTTCCCTTCAACCACACAATTTAAAAACATACTCTCTCCCCATGCCCTTTCCCCACAGTTAATACAAAAGAAGAAACAGTAAACCAGTAAGAGGGAGATAAATGTTGAGAGCTCAAGTGAAAAAGATGGCAAGCTGAACAATGATAATAATGAGGTGGTCTCAGATTTAATGATCATGATGAAGATGAGCTGGGACAGAGAAGAGGGGAATATGGCAGTCTGGCTCAATCTGCGGGTTCCTCTGGTCCCTGTTCCGCACCATCGGTTTCGGAGGTCCACAGCTGAGGATAGAGAAAAGGACAAACAGGAGAGAGAATTAGTGAGGAGGGGAACAAGGTAGTCACAGAGGTGGAGAGGAGAGTTAAGAAAAAAAAACAGGGGCTACATCATTCATGTTATAAGTACTAATGGAATACTGCATAGCCTCCACTCCAAAATGACCAGAAAAGTACAAACTAGAGGCGTGCAATATTGACCAAAAAACAAAACCAAAAAAGGATATCTGAATATTTTCTTGGATTTTGTCAATAGTGATAAGCAGACCATATTTTGCAGCCTTCATAGAATAAGCATTTTATACTTGGTGGCTCTTGTTAGCAGCACGTTATTTGTTTCTTACTAATAATAAACAGAAACATAAGGAAAACAGCTTATTTACTTAAGCTGAAGCATTCAAATAAAACAATACGCAAACACTAAAATGACTTTTTTTTGCAGAATGCGTCTGTTAAAGTTTGCCCAGTGCATTTTTGTGCCACTACCTTGGCTGGATTAGTCCGGTCCTGTAAAACTATTTCCCAAAGCTTTTCATATTTTTAATATTCTGTGCCGTTTCATCGTTAATGGCGACCAAAAGTGTCATCTTTTGAGCAACATCTATCTTACCAAATTCAAAATACCTCCATGCGAGAAAGGATGAGCCACATTTACAGTAATTAAATTAATGATGTAACATTAAACAGAGGCTTTTGGTGCCTTTATTTTGTCTAATGGTGCTGTTCATTCACTCATTTTTTACTCCGCTAATGCATTTCCAGCTACATTAGCTTAACTCGTGGTGCAGTGGCCATGTATTTGTGAAGTGTACATACTGTGTGCACTCTCAAAGTGCATTCCCAGCAGCTTATCCCACTAAACCAAAAAAATGCAGTGAATCAAAGTGTGATTGTTTTTGTATAAAGTGAGTGAAAATCATAATGTCAGCTCATACATCGCTAAGATAACAATTAAGATATTATCATAAACTATATATCACACACTCCTAGTACAAATCTGTGTTTAGTAACAAATCTGGACCACTAAATAACTTATGGGAGAACTAAACCTCCAAAATATTTTTCAGCTGAAAACCTATGTATACAGGTATTTAGTAGAGTCGTTGATGGATTCAGGTCCAAATCCTGACATTTTAGTGCCAAGCAGTTGAATTCTGCATTGTGTGTCATAAATACGGGGACAGCCCTCTACTGGTCAAACCCACATACTGAAATAGAATTTTGCTATTGGCTGAAGTGGTGGCAGCTGCTGTACTGACATAGATGCAGCTTTCTTCCTGCTAGACATGCAGGTAGCTAGGTATATGCCAGTGTCATTGGCAAACTAATGTTAGCATTTCAATTTTGTACCTTTGTATTGAATTATTGTGGTTGTAATTTGGAGTCATTCCAACTGACTGCAATGTTTTGTTGTCTGCTTAGCAGAAACAAGCGTGGTTTCCTGGATTAGTAAATGAAGTCATTTAGCTCAATTTGCTAATTTTTGCTGTTTTGGTCCAGGCCACACGGGTTGTTAATGATGGGAGTAACACTACACTCCCTGTAGTGTCTTAGTGAGACAAACTAGAAAAGTGGGGAGATTGTTCAACTATCAAAGTGTAGCATGTAATTTCTCATGTTTCATATAAAACTCACGGTTACCTTATAACAGGGGTGGCCAATTCCAGTCCTCGAGGGCCGCTGTCCTGCTTGTTTTCCAACGGATAGTTGGAAAACTAGCAGGACAGTGTCCCTCTGCTGGAATTGGCCACCCCTGCCTTATAAAGTTGTGTGTGTCAAGTATGTAATATTGAAAGTGATGCGATAGTGGCAGTAGTACTGTATCATTATTACTGAGAAAAACTGTTTGCTTGTGTTGCTGATTTAGGTAGGAAATAGGACCCATGTCACTGAAAACCATGGGCTACATTCTGTACGTTAGTTCTGGAGCCGGTTATTACTGCTGAGCTGCCAGACTGCAGAGTCCGTCTCCAGCTGTAGCTCCAGGGCAGGAGGAGTGGAGCGAGCAGATGAGGGGGTACCAACAGAGTTTGTTTTGATTCTCACTCGCTCTCGAACATTTGAAAATTAAAGGGACAAATTTGGTCAGAGCCACTTAAAGTGAACATGCAGAGATCAGTACTTCAGCTTGTGGTCAAGCACCACAGGCTTCCCAACTGTGACCAGTACAATCATGGTTATTTTAAGAACATGATTTAACCTGAATGTGGGTGGATAGTATATCCATCCATCCATCTTCGTCCGCTTTATCCGAGACCGGGTCGTGAGGGCAATAGTGTGAGCAGAGCCCCCCAGACTTCCCTCTCCCCACACACCTCCTCTAGCTCCTCAGGAGGAACCCCAAGGTGTTTCCAGGCCAGCCGGGAGACATAGTCTCTCCAATGTGTCCTGGGTCTGCCCCAAAGCCTTCTCCCAGAGGGACCTGCCCAGAATACCTCCCCAGGGAGGCGTCCAGGGGGCATCCGAAACAGGTGCCCGAGCCACCTCAACTGGTTCCTCTCAATGTGGAGGAGCAGCGGCTCTACTCCGAGCTCCTCACTGGTGACTGAGCTCTGCACCCTATCCCTAAGGGTGCACCCAGTCACTCTCCGGAAACTAATTTCTGCCGCTTGTATCTGCTATCTCATTCTTTCGGTCATGATCCAAAGTTCATGGCCATAGGTGAGGGTAGGAACATAGATCGACTGGTAAACTGAGAGTTTTGCCTTACGACTCTGCTCTTTCTTCGCCACAACGGACCGGTACAGAGACCACATTACTGCGGATGCCGCACCGATCCATCTGTCAACCTGCCGCTCCATTTTTGCCTCACTCATGAACAAGAGCTCCCTTCCCTGGAACAGACACTTTAATGTGGTGGAAGGGTTTGAGTGGCTAAATTATCCCAGGAGTTATGTTGTCAGGGGGCTATATGTCCCTGATGGGGTCTCTCATGGGAAACAGGTCCTGGGTGACAGACCAGACAAAGGGCAGATCATAGGCCACTTATGACGAGTTTAAAAAAAAAAAAAAAAAAAAAAAAACTGAGTGCCCGGCCGACCCAAACCTCGGACGCCGACTCTGTGGGTATACTAATCAACAAAAATAACTGTTTCAATAACCTACATTATTCTTTCATGTATAAAATCTGTCTTGAGTGAGTTGGGATGTGTTTAAGAAATTACAAACTTACTGTCAAGTTGTCTCTCAGTAGCTGCATGATTAGTGTGCTGTCTTTGTATGAATCTTCACTCAGTGTATCAAGCTCTGCAATGGCCTCATCAAAAGCCTATAACACAAACAACATTTTTAACTGCTGGAAAAATTACAGTGGTTAAAAACAAGAGGACGGGTGGTGTGATGCGTTTCAGGTCAGTCCTCATATTTAAAAAAACAAAAAAAAAAAACACACATTGTTAATAAATATGCATTATTTATATATACACTGGAACTTTGGATTGCAAGTAACTCGGTATGCGAGTGTTTAAGCAAGACGAGCAAAAAATTTGATTCGAAAGACAAGCGAGGTATCGCAATACAAGTAGTACTGCTTTCACTGCCAAGTGTCACGTCACAACTGAACCAATGGTTCTCGCGCCTCACTCGTATAGTCAATATCTATACTGCAACAATGGCCCCTCATGCCAGCCACGATTCTTTCCAAAGGTAAAGTACAGGTTAATTTGTTTTAATTTTTACTGTATTTTGTATTACTGTAATCATTTTTATATGAAAAAGTGGTTGTGGAACAAGTCATCGGAGTTTCCATTATTTCTTATGGGGAAATTCGCTTTGGATTACGAGCACGTTGCCAGAATGAATTATACTCACAATCCAAGGTTTCACTGTGTGTGTGTGTGTGTGTGTGTGTGTGTGCTTACGCTTTTGGCCAGCTGACAGGCCTGATCAGGTGAGTTGAGAATCTCATAGTAGAAAACAGAGAAATTGAGGGCCAGACCAAGACGGATTGGGTGTGTAGGCTGCATTTCTTCTTTGCTGATATCAAAGGCTTTCTGGTAGGCAGCCTGTGAGTCTTTAATGATGGCTGAGAGGAAACAAAGAGCATAAGAGCTGTGGAACCTAAACTTTATAATAAGTGACTACATAATGGTTCTAATACAGTGGATTAAAAACAAAAAACTAAACAAAACAAACAAAAAAAAAAAAAAATACTAAAACCCCAAATCAGAAAAAGATGGGACGGTATGTAAATTCAAAATTAAAACCAAAAATAGTGATTTGTAATTCATCTGTGTCCTGTATTACATCAAAAACAATACAGAAGCACATTATTTGATACGATGGTTCATGAATTTATTTTTGTAAAACAAAACAAAACAAACAAAAAAAAAACTTCATTTCTGACACATTAAACACATTTCAAAAAAATTTGGGAAAGTTAAGGGTTTACCATGGTGTGATGTTCCCGTTCACAACACTTAAAAAGTGTTTAGGGACTGAGGACACCAAGTGATTAAGTGCATCAGGTGTCATTTTGTCCCATCCCTCCTGCAAACAACAGTCCTTTCAAAACGCACCACACATTCTCTACTGGGGACAGGTTGGGACTGCGGGCAGGCCAGTCCAGCACTCAGACCCTTTTCCTCCACAGCCAGGCCTTGGCAATGTGGCAGTATGAAGCTTTACACTCTTTTAAAATACTGATTCGTCTAACCACAGTACACATTTCCACTGTGTGATGGTCCATCACAGATGCCACTGAGCCCAGATCAGTCAACTGCACCTCTGGACACTGTTGACACAGGGCTTCCTTTGGGCACAGTACAGTTTTAAGCAGTGTTTATGGATTTTAACTACGTACTGTAGTGCCCGACAGGTGTGCCAAAGTCATCCAAAGCCCATGTGGTTATATCGCTTACAGAAGAGTGATGGTTCTTTATGCAGTTCAGAGAGCATGGTCATCCCGCTAAGGCTTGTACCTTTTGCCCTTTAAACACAGAAATCCCTCCAGACTCCTTGAATCTTTTAATCATGTTCTGCACCGTAGAGGGTGACATGTCCAAATCCTTCCTCTCTTTCTTTGAGGAACATTGGTTTTAAACATTTCAATAATTTTCCTCACACATGTTGTCAAACTGGCGATCCTCGGCCCATCTTTGCACAAAAGGGGCGAGGTCTTTCCTGGATGCCACTTTTGTACCAAATCATGATTTCAGTCACCTGTTGGCCTTGTGAGCATAATCATAACAGACACCAGTAAACAGCTCACAACAGCAAATAACTGGGGACTCGGGGGATTTAAACAGTAGTGGGAGGAGATTACGCTGCACTCAATGCACCACAGAAAACACCTGAAGCATGGCTCACATGCACATCAGGGAGACATTTCACAAAATAGAGTTGCATGAAAAATGCATCTCAAACTATGCTGTCTGAACTGGCCTTAACTGTACCTGTGTACGTGACGCTACCTGTTGTTTTACGGGCTTCCCATGTGAGTCACTGGAGTACTTGATTAAATGATTAATTGGTTGGGGTTTTTAAGCCATGGTGGTAAAGATTTTAGTGTGGCGGAACACCACTGAGAAATGTTACCAGTGGAAACACTGAAATCCCCCCCATACAAAACAAAAGCAATAATTACCTGCCCAGGACAAATGCAGCCACCATGGCGTCGCTTTTCAGACCTTTTTTGTTTTTTCAGTTGTCACCATTGTTCAAAAGTCATACCAGTGTTAATTCTCATTTTACTCTTTGCAGCATCCAACTTCTTTTTAGTTGCAACTTTCTAGAAAACAGTCTCCGTTTGCAACTGAAAGCTGCTGTGGGGACATTCTCTGCCATAGCCTGTGAGCTTTAGCTGTTAAAACAGAGGAGTAATAAGTTGGGCTGTAACTGCAAGGCCTTGTGGGACACTCTTGGGTCATGCATCGAGTGCACAGGCAAAGTGGGCACAGGTAGGAAGTTAGGTTGACAGGCAGGTAGACCATCCAATGGTTTTCCTGAGACTGAGTAAATTTACTGGTCAGGCTTTTTTCTGCTGCTGCCACAGATGACCCATTTTTTCTTTATGCTGTTCGTGTATCAATGCCATCAGGATGAAAAGAGAATTTCAAGAAATGTAACAAAAAAATGCTTCTGAAATGAATCGCTAACCCCACCTTTAAGTTAGCTCAAAAAGGTATCTAATGATTTTCCCCAACACACTACAATATGGTAGTGATGACTAATACTACAGACAGACAACTCCTCTTCTCTCTATTAACAAGGATCTCTTTTTTCAGTTTCGGTTGGGTGGAGAGCACCAGGGAGGTGGCTTCATGGAAGACAACACAATTGTTTCTGAAGGCCTGAATAAACTTTTTCAGAAGTGTTAAAATAAAAAAAAGCTCAGCTGTACAAGTGCTACATACCATCTTACACTGGCTACACTATCTGTGTTCTGCTTGTTCAACAGCTGTTTGATAAATTGCTCATATGGTCACACTGATTGTTGAACTGTGGAGTGATACTCCACATCTCTATTTCTCCCTCTGCTCAGCGGGCTGCTGTGCTTCAGGGGTGGAGCCTCTCCCTCCTCTAAACAGAGCTGACACAGAGAAAATACAGTGGCAAAACAAGGCAGGACGGTCCACATGAACCTGGGGAGGTTATGAGGAGGGAAGTACGGGGTATACCACTTGTTAAGTTCCGACAGTTGAAATACTTCAATAGATATCAGGTCTTACCATCCAGATTTCTAGTTTGCAAAATGTAAACATACATAATGAACAAGAAAAGCCACCACCCTCACACACAGATGGTATAAAAAGGAATTAACAGAGCTTACAATTCTTCTCTTCTCCTGAAGCCACCTCAGCCAAGTAGCGGTAGTAATCTCCTTTCATTTTCAAATAGAAGACTTTGCTTTCTGGTGCAGCGGCTTTGGGAATGAGATGCTTCTCCAAGAGATCCTGTGGGAGAAAACAAACAGACCGTTAGAAAAGAACAGACTTTGGAAGACATTCAGCTTTAATGTGTGTACTTTGCTTTACAGTTTGGACTGGTGCACAATGAAGAAGCAGAAACAGCAGAGTTGATCTACATAACATTATGACCACCTGCCTAATACTGTCTACATAGGAGTCAGTGTGGCAGTTGGTTGGCACTCGTGTCACAATTCTCTTCATAGAGACCAATGGACAGTGTTTCTCATTTTCAACCATTTTAACAAAGATTCAAATAAACTTTAATCTTTTTAAAAGTACAAATGGAAGTTAAAGCTTTAATCTACAGTAGATCAACCTCATCATCAGTGAGCCATGGGCGTCCATGACCCTGTCTCCAGTTCACCATTTGTCCTTCCTTAGACACTGTTGGTAGGTACTAACCACTGCAGACCAACAACACCCACCAAGACCTGCAGTGTGGGAGATGCTCTGACCCAGTCATCTCACCATCACAGTTTGACCCTTGTCAAAGTCACTCAGATCCTTACACTTGCCCATTTTTCCTGCTTCCAACACATCAACTTTGAGGACTGAATGTTCACTTGCTGCCTAATATACCCCACACATTGACAGGTGTCACTGTAACAGATAGTCAATGTTATTCACTTCACCTGCCAGTGGTCATAATGTTATGCCTGATCGGTGAACATCTTCCATTTTGTAAATAAAATGTAGAAAAATTCATAGATTTGTTCAAATAATGTAATGAAGGGTCACACCTGAGCTTTGGATCAGGAGATAGAGCGGTCACCCCCCCAACCAGAAGATCAGCAGTTTGATTCCCGTTCTCCCCAGTCTACATGTTGAAGTGTATTTGGGCAAGACACTGACCGTGTGTGAGAGTTGGTGCTGCAGATGGCTGCCTCAGTTCTGTAACAGCAGTTCATTTTTCTACCTTTTCACCCCCTGGAAAACTGATAAAGTAAGCCATACTCATCTTAACCCTCATGCCATCCTTTAAAATACATCCAAAAGTGTCCCTCTGGACGGACAAAAAAAAAGTACCCTTTGGGAAAAACAGCTCTAACAATGTCATAAATTCATATTTTTTCCACTTTAAACTAGCCAATCTTTTAATACTACTTCTGTTTGAAATATACATATCAAATATTAATTATATTTTGGGATTTTTTTTTTAACCCTTTAAAGGCCAGTATGTTGTCATAACACGTTTTTCAATGGAAAAAACAAAAACAGGAAATAATTTTCAAAAAATCCATTTCAACCAGTATTTTATTATTAGGCCCTGGGATGGGTCAGTGATTGGTAGCAACATTGATATTGATGCGTGAAAATGATATATAAAGTGTGTCTCATTATTGATGTAATATGGAGGGAGTCTATGCATGGCTGTGCATTTCTGAATTTACACGTCTGTTCATGGTAGGAGCACCCACACAGCTCATGTTTCAACCCGTACAGTGTGCATGCGGAAAGCGCTGCAGACGGTGGCCGAGCAGAGCCGATCCTGCACCAGTGGCCATGTTGTCACACAATTATCACAAAATAGTTCATATAACAAAGAGTGTGACCTTCTAAGAGAAAGGAGTTGTGAATTTGGACACACACAAACCCATTTCATTCATTTTACACCATTATAACAGCTTTGCGCGTGTTTGCACGCACAAGAATTTGCACAAACACACAGAGGCGCACACTGGATCAATACAACATCAAAATTGATATGCACTTTATCAAATCCTTTCATTATTAGCAAGTCAGCCTAGCAAAACACAGTGGGAAAAGGTGCACTTTGGTTTCGTTTTGGCTGCAGGCTTCGAAAATGAAATCATGTTACCATCTGGTGGATGAGTATCAGAATTACAAGTTGGGACTAGGTACTTTAAAGTTCATTATGAACAGAACGTGGTGCATTGCTTTATTGTAGGTTAAATATGGCACCAAAAATAGCGTTTTTAATGGGTTTCAATGGGACAAAAAATGTCTGGAGGGCGATATTTGGATGGATGTTTTTTCTTAGCCATTTTAGGCCAATTTAAGGAAGTGAGACCTCAATTTTAAATTTAAAAGAAAAAAATATATATCATTTGGCAAGTTTGAGCTACATTCATTGAACACAGCCAAATTGGCTTGAAAATAAAAACGTGAAAAGGACAAAAATGTACTTAGGGATGCATAAGGGTTAATTAGGCCATGGTACATTAACATGGACGAAAAAAATGCAATGCCATAAAATCTACTTTTGTGATAATTATAAAAATCTGTTTTTGTTGATACTGTCAGAAATGTAAATTTGTCAGCACTTTATCGTAGTTTGATGGTGTTGTAATGGATCACATTATACCGAGAGGAGTTTAGTGTTACTTCTGCAGGAATAATGAGGACCACTTGGAGCATTACCAGGAATAAGGCTGGCTTGTAATATGTAATGTAACAGATGAACAAACATCGGATCTTCACAACCATTTGCGTGCACACAAAATGTGCTACTGATAGTTTTACCTGTGAAGATGTCTTATTCTGTTGGGAGTTGTTGGACCAACAGAAAAGCTCTTAGTTCACACGTATTATTCAGTGTTACAGAGTGATGCCTCTTTACCTCAAATTATCTTGGGCTAACAGCAGACAGCGTGTAGTCTGTCCCCCTGCCAACTGCAGTGAGGTCATAAACCCAACAGCAGCCACTTTGATTTTGTCCCGTCATCAATTTAATTCATGGAGTTAATGTTAGTTAGCAACAGCTGATATGACCCAGCTGGTTGTCATTTTAAGCAACAGCTGCTACCTGAATGATTTCCACACAGAGCTTTGCTAACAAAACTGTAGGTATCACTGGTGCACTGCTGTGCGGCAGCGAGGTTGGGGTCTCTTGAATATTCAAAATATTAAAATTGAAAACCAATTACCTACCCAATGAATGTCTGATATTTTGGTCCAGCCCAACATTTTACATACTCTCACCCCACTTGAAACATTTTTCCATATTAGTAGTACATGTTCATAAGAATGCTACACTAAAAGTAATCACTGGTTGCAGTTAAACCCCGAGAGAACTAGGCATAGAAATTAAGCAGCTGAGGTGTGGCACTTCTCTCCAAGGTCCACTGCATTTTGTTGACAGAAATGACACATCCAACAACATGAGCTGTTGAAGGGAGGTATTACTGTGGTGTTCAACTCACTCAGTCAGTTTCTTCACATAACCCAAATGTGAAAAAGGAGATGACCAGAGATATTATATCCACAGGTCTAGCTTTTACATCTTACCAGTTCAAGGTTTCCCCACACATTGACTTTATTTTGGAGGGCCGCCCAAATATATTTTGCCACACCATTATTACAATACCTTTTTATGCCAGAGAGAACTATATAATCCATGATCAATTAACTACAGAACAATGCCCCCTTGCCATTTTATCTGCACAATTCGTTCAGTGCTGCTTTACCGGCACCGGCACCCCCCCCCCCAGTCTGACCAGCTCCTCCTCTCTGTTGTATAGCACTTTTCTATGCTTTACAGCACACTCAAAGCACTTTCACACTACTTGGCCATTCACACACTGGTGTTATCACCGGGAGCAACTGGGGGTTCAGTGTCTTGCTCAAGGACACTTCAACATGTTGATCGGACAAGCTAGGAATCAAATCGGTAATCCTCTGGTTAGAAAACAACCCACTCTACCTCCTGAGCCACAGCCTCCCCCGTGAAAGCCAGTCTGATCTTACCAGTACATCTGTGCAGATTTCTTTCAGTTCTTTCTCAATTTTTTCCTGGTACTCTTTGGCCAAAGCCTGCTTCCTTTCGCAGCCTTCAGCCTTCTGCTCGATGCTGGACACCACACGCCATGAGGATCTCCGGGCACCCACCACATTCTTGTAGGCCACTGAGAGCAAGTTGCGCTCCTCATTTGACAGCTGTTCGCTACTCTCGGTAACAGCTTTCATTGCAGCAGCCATGTCGTCATAACGCTCAGCCTGCTCGGCCAATTTGGCCTTTTGCACCTGTTCTTTCCGGAGTGCCTCACTCATGACTGCTCACTGGAGGAAAGAAAAGGACAGCCACAGGTCAATTACGTGAGTGACAAGAGAACATTTCTCACTTGTTTTGGCTATTTACAAAAGCACCTATTACAGACTGAGTAGTGAACACAACCAAGAAAATTTTAGATTTAGGAGCATTTAATGACAAGTGTTCAAACTATTCCACCACCTGGTACCTGCTAAACTCTTATTTGTTTTCTCATCAGTCAAGTATTGACAATAGTACCTGGTATTATTTTTGGTATCGCCTGCATTGAGGTGAAGTAGGGCTGTACATAAATAAAGATTGTCAGTTGACTGTCTTTTCATATATATGTGTGTTCTTTCTTTCTTTCATATATGTGTGTGTGTGTTCGTTCTTCCTTTCATATGTGTGTGTGTGTGAAAATCAACTGGCATGAACTTTATTGATAATTTCAACCACATTAACATCAGTATTTAAATGCAAAAGAGTGACAAACATATCCGTGCATTTAAAAATAAACGGCAGCTGGATATGATGCAAGATTTAAATTGCGACCCATTTAAATTGACAATATATAATTTTGGGCTGCCATATGGATTTGTTGGATTAACAAGCCTTGCAGCACACTTGTTTTTCTGTTGAAACAATGTTCTTAAAGGAAATTTGCTTCTGTCTGAGACACGGTTATTGCCTAGTTTACCAACCAGTTTAAGCCACATGTCGAAGTGTCCTTAAGCAAGACAATGAACTCCTAGATGCTCCCAGTGCTGTCACTGGTGTGTGAATGTGTGAGCGAATGGCCAAATAGTGTGAAAGTGCCTCGAGTGTGCTGCAACGCATGGAAATGCACAATACAAGTTTAAGACCATTCCATTTTAAATATGAACCTTGTTCTTTTTGCACTCTTTGTGCATGCTCTGTTAGTCAACAATTTAGTAAAGACATCCAGGGCTGGCAACCTTTAAAAACTGATAATATTCCAATATACAAATATTCTAACATTAGATTTTTAGATTTTAGATTAGATAGGCAACTTTCCATCTAAAATAGAAATAAGGAAAGCCACTTTTGGCTTTTCCTGTTTAGGGGTCACCACAGCCAATTGTCACACTGACGACTCCATGTTGACATTTGGCACGTGTTTTATGCCGGATGCCCTTCCTGATGCAACCCTGATTCGAACCGAGCCGCAGCAGGGAGAGTGCTGCGCCTTAACCACTAGCCTACCAGGGATGGCAACTTTCCATCTAAAATGTCTCATTTAATTATTGTCATGGGAAAATATATCTATACATCAAAGTGGAAAGGGAGCAAACCCTCATTTGCTTTGTTCATGGTTGAAATGAACTATTCTAAAGCCCAAAAAATACACCGACAAATCAAAGCAAATCTATATCTGAGAATTTTAAGGCAATGTCTCAATACTTGGTTCTAAAATGAGAACCAATCGGCTCCTTCTGTTCTAGCACTGTATATATACACTGTTAACACTGGCTGCACAGTACATTATCTCCTGTATAGTATACGTTTTGCCTCGTTTTCTGTCCTTATGAGTTGATGGTGTACGTTTCTGGTTAATCTGTAATACGTGCTATTGTTCCATTCCTGAAATGTATGTTGATGTGAATTTCTCAATTAAAAAATTAAAATAAAATGAAAGGGTGCATGTAGTGCGGTATGCTCAAAATCCGTCCTGAGAGACAGGAAAGAAAGCCAGTTCTAACACAGATCACACCCATATCAAGTTGGGAAACCAAATAAAGCTAAAGGCTGGCGATGCATCCGTGAACATGATGCAACATGACCCACGGAAAAAACCGGGGTGTGTGCATTTTCGGCGATAAATAAATCTGCAACAAAAGTTAAAGTGCACTTTAACTTAAGTGGCGTGTTAATGTACAAGACTATTTGACGAACGACGATGCAAGATAAATGCGAGGAAACCCAATCCTGCCTCAGGGGCAAAGGCAGATATGGCCCCCTTTCTCCTGTCTGTGTGTGTCTGTGAGTGTGTATGCGTGCGCGCGCGCGTACACACACACAGACACACACACAAAAACACACCACACCCATTCCTGTACCTGTGGCTCGCCCAAAATGCAGTAAAGTGAGGAACTACGGTGCTTTTTGCGTTTGGCTTGCTGTTACTAATGTCAGTATATTTGACCGGTGTGGACCCAAATGCATCCATTCCATTCACAGACATTTCTGACGAGAAACCACACTCAAAGACGTTTTAGTTAGGCCCTCGTGACCAGGTTCTAGTATGACGACGACTATTTCCTGAAAACAGAAGCTTTCCCCAGACAGCCTTTATTAATGTGACAGGGGTTGGCATTAAACCCATTTTCACAGCTACTCGGACAAACTTACAACTATGTCTTCAAAATGACCGATCACAGACCTCCAGACGTTTGTGTTTACCTCAAGCCCTACAACTGATGACTTAGCTGGTTGGCGTGCCGATAATCATTTAAAAGGTGTGCGCCTTAGCCGTGTTGAGGCAGATGGGAATCTCATTTTGCCTCCCATTTCTGCTTCGCCAATGCAGTACTTGACACTTTAAGTAAGTAACACTGTTACACCGCAACAAGCATTTGTGCAATTTTGACCTGACACGCCTTCTCCTCCTGATGTTCCATTTTGAAACCAGCCATTAGACACATCCCAAAGCAAAGCTATGCTAATCATTGTTCTTTAGTCTGATAATTATTGCCGTTACATGCTGCCCAACAGTCAAAGACAATGGGCCTCCGGTATAGCTCTATCTTGAGATAAGTTATACACCTCAAAAATCAACTATGCAAACGTAAAAGTACAGTTTGAAAAGTCCTTCCATACCTGAGTAACAAGTCTAACAAATAGCAGCGCTGTCGGCGGACCAAGATACAGCTGATTTGATGTCCGTCAGTCTGAAACCCATCCACGGGGTTTCCCTCCAATCTTTCTTCTTCTTCTTCTTCTTTGTGTATATTTCCCTCCAATCACACCAGCCTAAAGCACAAGGTGGAGAGCGGGGCCCTGACGTCAACCGTTACCAAGACAACGGAGGACAAGACATTATGGGAGTTGTAGTTCCCTCACCCACAATTGCCATTGCCTTTGAAACAAATGATGTCAAATGATTATGTAGTCAATACAAACACATTTTGATGAGTATATCTTTGCCATAATCCTTAATGTACAGCTACAAATCCACTACAGACACTTCTGATTAAATTCAATGTGTCATGGTGTTGCAACCCAGCACGACAATTCAATAAAAAAAAAACTCACTGTGAAACACAATATTAGTGATAGTTGATGGAGGCTTTGTTGAAGCCTAGACACAGTATTCACAAAATGGTTCATTACTGGAGGCTTCAATGACACAGTGCTCGAGTAGGACATCTAGTGGTCAATAAGATGAAGTGCAATCAAGACGTGTCATTGGTTCATGGATTGTTTGGGATTTGATTCTCCATGCATATTCCTGTTCCACTACACTACATAGTTGTATGGTTTCAAGCTGACAGTAAAACATAAAATAAACATGGACTCATGTTAAAGACCATGTTTCTTATTTGGCATGTCTGATTGTAACCCTATATACTCCTCACTTATATTCTGTGTTATGAAACATTTAAATAGTGCTACAACATTCAAGAGATGTGGTCTACAAATTCAGACAGATGTCATTTTCACATGGAACTGGTGCAAATACAGAATATATTATGGGGTTCGGAAAAGTATGTTTTGGGGTTCATTGGTACGTGGGTGTGCTTGTGTAACTTATCTAGATACAGTATGTATATCTAGCTAGATAGTTAATCTACTCTCTCTCTCTCTCTCTCTCTCCCTCTCTCTCCATATATATACATAAAGAAATTCACTTTAGGCTTTTCCTGTTTTTTAGGGGTCGCCATAGCGAATCACCACACTGACTCGCATGTCGACATTTGGCACGTGACGTGGGTGTGCTTGTGTAACTTATCTAGATACAGTATGTATATCTAGCTAGATAGTTAATCTACTCTCTCTCTCTCTCTCTCTCTCCCTCTCTCTCCATTTGTATGACGTCCAAGGCATTCAACTGCTTCAAACGTCACTAGTCACGTATATATATACATAAAGAAATTCACTTTAGGCTTTTCCTGTTTTTTAGGGGTCGCCATAGCGAATCACCACACTGATACAATCGCTTCATGGGCTACTGCGCATGTGTTGAAGCCTCACGTGTCAGAGGACCATCACTACATACAGTAATATCACTGGCAGGTTCAAACTGTCCTTTGTCTTACAACAGACCACAATTTTCTATGGAAAGAGAGGCAAAGACAGCACGTAGCCTGCTGTAAAGTGACAAAGGCTGAAAGGAATTCCATCCATCCATCCATTTTCCTCCGCTTATCCAGGACCGGGTCGCAGAAAGGAATTCCTGAGACTTAAATGCCACTCATTGTAAGAGTGCTGTAACAAATTAACAGCTAGCACTTTACCCACTTCCTAAAAATAACTTTCACTAGGGACCACTGAGCTTCTCTGCAACTAGAGTGACATTTCTTTCACAAAATTGTACCTTTACCCACACTTGTGGGATAGAGAAGAGAATATGAGTATCTGCTGTAAATAATGATCACAAACTAGAAAACAGGACACAGAGTCACAATAAATCTTGTCCAGTAGAAATGAATATTTCTACATTCTGGTTGGTTTCCAAGGGGTGAGAGTGAAGCCATTTTTGCCTTGTCACATGTTGTCCCTCAGACCAGTATTTGAAGACTGTAACCTAGTTGAGGGCAGATCAGATAGTAATGGCTGTAGAAATGCGCAGGCACCAGAAGAGAAACAAAACTCACTAAAAAATGCAAACTGTTGTGAGTCGCCATCATGCGAACTTGAACACACATGCACACACATACAATTTACTACTAGCATTCAACATGAATGTGTTAGGATTGGATTTCAGGAGTTACAGTTGTTTTATTTACTGTTAGTATTATTTTGCTTTTATAATGATAGAGTTTAGTATGACTGTCTGTGTTTCATTAACAGCACCATGTATCAGTATTAACCTGGCTCTCATGTATGCATTCAAGTTATAATATTCAGCTTCGAGTCAACTTGTAGTATTTTTCATCTTCTTGGAAAATTGTGCAAGAATAGATTGCATAGATAAGCGTCGTTCTGGAAACGATAGATAAGATACTGTTAATTTATGCTACTTAACAGACGTGAAGTCTGACGGGCTTGAACTATTCACCCATGTCTGAAGCATGAGTAAGGGTTTTTTTTACAACAGAATCAGGGAAGTAAGTGGCACAGCTAACTGCATGTCCACTTTCACTTAGAGAGAAATGCCTGAAAATAGAGAAACGCCTGAAGATAACAACACACACACACACACACACACACACATACTGCTTATACGAACATTCTGGAATATTTACGTGACCACCCATGTACAGGGCAGTCCTAGCCCGAGAAGATAAATGTGAATGATTTTTGATTATCTAGGCTCTTGGAGACTTGTCATCTCATAGAGCCCAGCGCTGTAATAACTCTGCATTTAACCAGAAGAAAATAAATCTACATAAAGCTGATTCCTGTTTCTTGAGTGTTACTTCTTGGGACCTTCAGATAAAAGAACCAGTTGCATCTAAAAAATGTATCAGATCCAACAATCTGTGAAAAAAATGTGCATGGCCTCTTTAAAAAACAAAGGATCAGAAAGGCACCAGGCCCAGATGGTGTGACCCCCTCCTGCCTGAAAGTGTGTGCTGATCAGCTGGCCCCCATCTTCACACTCATCTTCAACAGGTCACTGGAGCTGTGTGAAGTCCCCTCCTGCTTCAAACGCTCCACCATCATTCCAGTCCCCAAGAAAACCTCCATCAGTGGACTGAACGACTACAGACCTGTCGCCCTGACATCTGTAGTTATGAAGTGCTTTGAAAGACTGGTGTCGGCCCACCTGAAGGACATCCGTAGACCCCCTGCTAGACCCCCTGCAGTTCACCTACCGGGCAAACAGGTCAGTGGATGATGCAGTTAACATCATTACATTCTGCATCACCTTGACTCCCCAGGGACCTATGTACGGGCCCTCTTTGTGGACTTCAGCTCAGCATTCAACACCATCATCCTGGACATCCTCCACTCCAAACTGACCCAGCTCACTGTGCCTGCCCCCACCTGTCAGTGGATTACTAGCTTTCTGACAGACAGGAAGCAGCAGGTGAGGCTGGGGAAAACCACATCCAGCACCCAGACAATAAGCACTACTCCTAAGGCACGTTCTTTTGCTTGATTGCACATTACTTCTTTACTTCTGTTCTCAGCCTTATATTGGTTACTTGCCCACTGCTGCCTTACACAAGGACATGAACATAGGCATTGAGAGCGGCTGTACCCGAGTCAAATTCCTCGTGTGTGCAACACATCTGGCCACTAAAGCTGATTCTGATTCTGATTCTGTGAACCAGGGCTTGTTGTTGTTGTATGTACAAAAGGACTTGGTGGGAACACACTCATCCTCACGAAAGCTGATGTAGGATGTCACAGTGTCAGTGAGTTCATCCAGGTCTGTAGCTGCAGTCTCAAATACACTCCAGTCTGTGCAGTCAAAGCAGGCCTGTAGCTCTGACTTAGCTTCCTCAGTCCAGCTCTTCACTGTTTTGACTACAGGCTTCGCAGCTTTAAGTTTCTGCCTGTAGGTTGGAATAAGATGGACCATACAGTGGTCAGAGAGTCCAAGGGCTGCACAGGGGACAGAGTGATAGGCATCTTTTATTGTTGTGTAGCAGTGGTCCAGTGTGATTTTGTCCCTGGTGGGACAGGTGACGTGCTGTCTGTATTTGGGCAGTTCGTGGTTGAGATTTGCTCTGTTAAAGTCCCCTAGAACAATGAGTGGAGAGTCAGGATGTTCTAGCTCCAGGCTAGTTATCAGTTCTGCCAGGAGCTGTAGTGTGCTAGCGTTAGCCTGCGGTGTTATGTACACTCCTATTAGAATGAAAGAATTAAATTCTTGGGCAGAATAAAAAGGTTTGTAGTTGATAAAAAGAGTCTCTAGGTCTGCGTTACATGTCCTCTGTAGCACCGTGACATCCATGTACCAACCTTCATTTATGTAGAGACAGATTCCCCCTCCTCTCGTTTTCCTGGACAGCTCCGTTATGCGATCCGCTCTGTACACCTGGAAGCCCGGTACTTGGATCGCACTGTCCGCAATGGAGTTGCTGAGCCAGGTCTCCGTAAAGCATAAAGCAGTGGAGCGTGCAAAGTCAGAGTTAGTCCTGTTGACGAGAAGGATTTCATCCATCTTGTTGGCTAGGGAGTGTCAGTCTCTTTATACATCATTGAAATCTGCTGCATTTTCTTGGGAAGTATCTAGTAAAATTACCAAATGAAAATAGAGTCAAATGTATAAATGGCAGGATTTATAGTGGTGTGGAACTTGAATGATAATTACATACAAATACATCAAAAATGTGTTTGTCTTTTTTCCACTGCTCTCTTTTGTTACATTGTCCTTTGTGTTGATCTTGAACCAAGTCTGGCTTAGGGATATACCACAGAACTATTAATATGATGCCTTATTGTACCATATTGGTATTTTATTCACTGCATGTTTGTGTACTTGGGGTTTTTATCTGCATATGTGTGCATGTTACAAATAAGTTTGTATTGTAAGTGCTGTAGCCTATGTCATGCTATTAGAAGACTGCTGAGTTTTACACAAATGAGAAAAAACATCCACTATCAATGTAACAAATACTAAAATTGATGTAATTTACTTTTTGAATTTACACCTTAACACACACAATACATGACCAGTTAGATAAGCAAGGTTCTTTAGAGTCAGCATGACACAAAAGTTGTCAAGATGGGAGAATATGTACTGTGTTTGGAAGTGTAATGATCTTTGGCTTCATGAATAAGTATGTTTAGGCTGTAAGGTGCACTGCCACTTGTCCATCATGTGAAATGTTTTTTTCTTTCATAGCTTTGCCTACTTTAGCAAGTAAGTATGTCAAGTTATAGCAAGTAGTTGTATTCAGGACAAAACTTTTGTACCATTCCATTTGCCCTCTGGGGATTAAGGAAGTACCTACCTACCTAATCCTGTTTACTGTACCACAGTCACAAGATGAACTTCAGGATTCATTGTCAGTCAAGTGTGAGTTTGGGGTCACCTCTATTCTTCCATTTGTTACTGGCGCCATTCAACAGCCAAACACACTTGTGGCATTCTTTTCTCAACTGAAATCCAGTATTACTGAGACAGGTAGCACTGTTGCAGAAGTTCCCACAGATGTGTTGCACTTATAGGCTGCTCTGCTTTCACTCTTCATCTGGAAAGTCTGGACACTGTGCTTCTATCCCATCATCTGAAGTTTACAATCGGCTTCTTTTCTTCTGCACAGCCTGGAGGTGTTTTCTGGGTCATTAGCCTGTTGTAGGATGGAACTATGAAAAAGTCTGACTTCCTTTGTTAAGTGCCTTTTTCCAAATAATGTTTCAGAGGGTGTAGTGACAAAGGCTTTTCCAGCACTGCCTCATTTGTTGTTGTAATCAACAAATGTTGGGACACCACCTGTTGTTTGCATCAGTTTTCAAGGCTTCACTTTTATTGCTGCAGAAAAGATGCTTCAACCTGTTTTAGAGAAAATTTACATACATTTTTAGTGTTTGTTTACTTTATTAACCTCTGGCAGTTATTCACTGGATATGAACTGCATAAATGTGAAAATAAAAACTGGAAGAATGGAGGTGACCACAAACTGAACAGTAGTGCTTATCAAAAAGTACAAAGCAGAGGAAGTGTACAGCAGGTGTGCTTTTTAATGTTCTACCTGAAGCACAATTTCAGTGAAGTTTAATTCCACTAGCTAGCGTTATACTCAACTTAGCAATGTCTATCAAACATTTTCAGAATTGAGCAATATACAATATATACTCCATAAACCAATATACTGTACATAGTAATAGTGTTTGTTAGTTCTTTTAACATTCCCACTGATTCATTATCACCTTCATGCTACATCTCTCGCTCTTTAAGTATAGAATTAGTTTTATTATCAACCGTGTGGATGAGCAGCCGTTAGGACTCTCACCAAGGTATAAACTGACGACTAAAAGAACTTCAGTTTGAAACGACTGAAGTTCTGTAGTTTTACATGAGGAAGTGGTTATTCATTACTCACATTCGTTTCCACCTTCATAGCACAGTTTAGAATCGGATGAGTTTTGACTCTAACATGATCATGCTTATAAGTTATGATTTAGCAATAGCATTTTAGACACACTAATTAGTTTCAAACCACTGAGATCTTTGGAATTTGGCCTTGGCATCAAAGTATTAGAAATTCCCTTCCTTATAAAAAACAACAACAATAATAATAGAAACATTTATTGTTCCAGAAAATCTTTTCAAAAAAACCAACGGTACTAGTTAATATAAAGTAACACCTTTATTAAAAGACTATATTACACAGCTTGAACAAAGATAATGATTATTACAAAAGTAAAAACATGGCCAGATGTCAGTCCAGATTTTAGCACAGTGATACAATGTCAGTGGTTAATGACCAGTAGGTCCAAATGTATTGAAAATAGTTCCTTTTTATAAATTAAATCTCTGTTAGCATGCTATGAACAACTAATTAAAAATAAGACCCAAAGTTAAACTTGCAGTGTAACGGACTACAGACATAATGCTGGTTCGGAGCCAAAATACTTTTGCACCATGAAAGGAGAACACTAAAGAGGGCAAGACAGCACTTGGAACTATTTTCACACATGCCAGTGAGATGACAGTGTGTGGAACAGGCTACACTGCAAAATACATAAGTTATTAACAAAGTTATGATCAAATACTACAGTGGTGCACACAGTTATGCCACACATGTGTGTATTATTAAAATAAACTTGGGAGATATGACTAGGTAATCAGCATTACCATTTGCAACAGCTAGTGCAAACTATTATCTTCAACCTAAGAGATCACTTGTAACAGCATCAAAGCTAACTGAATGTTTTATGCAGTCTTCACATTGCTGTGTGATGGAGCTGCAGAAACTGTGTCATGGAAGAGTTTACTACGAGTAGACTAGCAGCACCCTCTCTGGTAAACCTTTATAGTTCTGTTGCATATACAAAAAGTTACTTAGTGGACATGAACCAGACACATTTTATAAAGATCTGAGGGGAAAAGGCAATGCTTGATTTCAGTACCCATGTAGCACAATGTGTTTAACATAATTTTTATATCAACAAAGACTACTGACTTTTTTCCATTAACAGTGCAGAATGGAAGTAAATATGAATCTACACAAAAGAACACAGTGGTTTTAATTGAATGTCTTTCTAAGCACAGTATAAACTCCAAAGTCATTCTGAATAACCCATAATTATAACCCCAACCATAATGCATCACAAATTAGTTTCAGTGAAAAATATTGTACATTATGGGGTTCACAGTATATTGGATTTGGATGCAGATGACTTTCAATTATCTCAGTAGTACACCTGTGTTCAGCTGAGCCAGTGCCAGCTCATATTCTCCTCTGAATTCAAAGTTTGTCCTGGAACACCGGGAGCCCCGAGATGGTATAATGATGGTAGAGCCCATGGACAAGCTGATTGTTTGAAATAAGACAAGACAAAAATACTGCATACAATCAAAGATGGAACATCTACATGTTTTGACACAAGCCAAAAGAACTGGCTGTTGTGCGTCTACCTTCAGTAGTGGCCCCAGATCAAATTCTGGCAAGTGAGGATAGCTGCAAATCTGGAAAAATGATGATCGGCAGGCAGGTAACTACCATCCCTGCACTAAACACCCCATGCATCATTTGTGGAATTAAGCAGCAGGAGGAATAACTGAAGATATTTTATCAAAAACACTGTAAATGTAGAAGCCTGTCCTGAATCAGCCCCAAATTGTCTTAATGAAATGGAAGTGAATGTGAATGTGTTATGCCTCCACACCAACCAACTCCGGGGGCATTGAAGACTTTGGATGCTTGCTTTCAAAGTGCTGCTTAAAGGTCTTCGGGTCTGGCATTTGTGTCTGAGAAGTGTGGGAAAGAAAAAAGTGAAAAATTAGAAATTACACATATAGAAAGATGGTGCATGTAAAGCCCATTATAGTAAAAAAGTATTAATATGTAAGGCACCCAGCCAAGTCTTGGCTATTTACAGCAATATCCTCACTAAATCAGTCGCTCTAAATGTGGATACTATCATACTCTTCATTGGTGGAATAAGAAGCTAGTGCTCAGTAATCACTAGAACAAGATCATTTAACAGGCAAAGTCAAATAAAATACTGAATTTACAGGTAACATACAGGTAGCCAGCATTCCTGGTGTGTAACTAAAAAAAAAAAAAAAAAGGAAAAGGAAAGGAAAGTGAACATTTGAATGCCAACTCTTACCAGTCCAAGCTTATTTATTTTTTTGATACAACTTCTTCATTGTTAACAGAAACAGTAAGTGCAGTTCAGCAGCAAACAGACAATGATGGTGGTAGGAATATGTAAAGCAAAGAGTTTGAACAGTGTGGGCCAAGTTACATGAAAACTGTAATTAACTGCTTGTTTTTTTACTAACAAAGTAATTACATTACTAATTACTTATCAGCAAAAGTAATGCATTGGAACATTTGTTACTTTTATATCATTATTCAGCTGACAGCTCCATCCATCAATGTCTTTAAAGGATAAAGAAGCGAAGAGAATTGGCAGAAATAAGTGAACTGCTAAATGAGAAAGTGGCACATTTCAGTGGCCTGAAGAGCACACGGTGGCTTCCAAGCAGGCTAAGATGTCTTAAGGCTGTGGAAAAAAATTAACACTTCCACTGTTATTCACATGGAGAATATGGCAGGAAGAAGTGAAATTAAGCCAGAGGATGCTGCCAAAGCAAAGGGGGTGGTGCAGGAGATGAAGACTGAGAAATTTGTTCACTTCCTACATTTTATGCTGGACTACAGTACCATCTTATCCAAGTGCAGTACTGATTTTCAGCATGACAACTTAATCACATGAACAAATCAGTTAGTTCAGGGTACCGCATCACGCTTACTCAGCCTGAAAACAAAACCTGGAGAATACCAGAAAACCTTGGACACAAAGTTCACAGTGAAAGAGGATGGCAGCATTTGCTACTGTGGAACTCCACTCACAAAAAGCCAGCGACCTGCTAGAAGAAGTGAGGGCACAGACAAAGGCACTGCTACAGAGATTCAGAAGATTATTGATAACACAGTTAAGTACATGGACAGCA
>NW_018127961.1:803672-812285 GCF_001952655.1 Monopterus albus
ACAAGGCAGTTAGTTTCTGGATGTTTTCTGGAAAAGGTTCAAGACACATGGAACATAAAACCCAGACAAGAACAAAGAGCAGAGAAGTGGAGACTGATGCACAGGTGAAGGATGATGAAGAAGATGCTGTGCCCTCAATGTCGAGTGCCATTTGTGACTTCAGTTGATATGTCAGATTCAATATGACACAGTTGCTGATTATTGATATTCTACATTAAAAATATTTTTCTTATTTTATTCGGGCTACTTAAATTCATTTTGGGCTAGTAAAAACCAAAGAGTACCTGCCCGAAGGGCTACCAGGGATTTTGAAATTTTGCGAGCCCTGATTAGAGTTCTCAGCTTTTTGGTAGGAAGCCGCTCTGAACTGGCCTGTGGGCACATGTATTAAGGACAAAAGTCGATTTGCATTCAGGCAACATGGTTTTCTCTGGCTTAGTAACTACTGTTAGTGCTTTGCAATCCTTTACACCACCCCATACTAAAGAGAGTAATAATATTATTGTAACATGGTACTAAGTAATGTGTTACTGCCCAGCACAATTTATGAGGCACTTATGAAGCACACTTTCATACCTGCAATGTGCATCAGACAGTCTTGGAAAGATTTGGAGAGATAACATGTGGTAAGAGTTTCTCCAATCAACTTTCTGAATGGCCCTGTGTGTCTAAAAGAGAATGTACAGGCTAGAAGACTTGGTTAAACTTCCCCAAAGTTGACACATGCAGAAACTCTGGGTCATCTTTAGTTCATCATCCATCACACACAACATATTTGAAATGCTGATGAATCTTAAAAGCTCTGTCATAACACGATGAAAACGGAGGAGCTGCAAGAGCACTCTGTTTTGTTAGCTTGGTAAGGATATGTTGACAGTGCCCACTTATTAGGGAAAACTGCACAACTACCAAAATATGAGAAAAACCTAGCAATTACGATGTAGTTTAAAACAACAACACCACTAAATACAGCACAATGACAGATTTATATTGAAATGAAAAATATCTAGTAAACTCATAGCTCAGTGGTGCTTTTGAAGGTAGTTGGTTTGGGCAGCGTAGCGTACTGAGCAACATGTGAAGTGAGATGATCTGGTACAGGCATCACCTGAATCGTATTCACATTTTTTAAAGTAAACTCTCTTTGACACATTTATTTTAAAAAAGAAAAAAAAAGTAATTTTTGAGAACAGTTTACTAGTATTCTCAATAAAGGAACACGTGGCTACTTTGAATGACACCCATCTACTGAGTACCATCCTAAGATTAAGGTTAATTGTTATCAAGCTCATGAAAGAACATGTTCCGTTTTACATCTAAGCACATACCCGACACACAGTACATGTGTATACTAAAGCAGCCTTAGCTGCTGCCTTCTGATCGTGGCCTTTGCTCTTCTTGATCTCTGCCTGTTTTTTGGCATTCTTCTGCTGGGACTGGAACTTCTGGTGCCCACGGGCCATATCAGATTCTAGACCTAAAATTATACAGAGGTTTGATGAGCACAACGCCATGAGTGTCATGAAACAGATAAGAAGACTTTAAAACCTAAGGAAATAGGCAGTTAGACCAGCGTCCGATCAAACAACTGTGATGAGTTACAATTTAATACAATGATCTTCAAAATGTGCAAGACAGTGGCTGTGAACCATCTTCTAGATATGGTTAATGGCTGCTTTTTTGGGTCACAGGGATAAGACAAGCTGAAAATTTCCCCAAAGAAAATTAGACTGTAAAAATTCAAGGTTATTATAGACAAAGTACTTGAACTAGATTAGTGCTAAAGTTATGTAAACTTTATTTTGGACCGACTGTCATGAGGGACCAGATGTTCATTAATACACTGGGGTCAATCACCAATCCCAAAAGGATCATAACAGTGTGGAATAACCACTACTCTTCGCTAATTCACTAGCTAATCTTTTACACTGAAAACGTTATTGTAACTGCGCTAATTCACCAGCTAATCTTTTACACTGAAAACGTTATCCGCCCTTGAGCATTGTGTGGGTGACGTGAGGTCAGTCTCCGTGCATTGCCCTCCTGCAATTAGCATTATGTAACATCTGGGAATTCTTGTTGAGCTTTATGATTAGCCAATGTTGTTAGCCACCGAGCGTTCGTGTTAAGAGCGACTACTGAAATGGGCTACCGTGAAAAATATAGTCGTCTTAATTACACAAAATTAACGGTTTTGTGGTAACTTTATAGCACAAATGTGACATGCAGTTCATCTTCTGCTAGCTATTCCTTCTGTTAACCGCTAGCTATGACTACTACTAGGTTAGCTTTGTAGAAAAATATGAAGGGACACCTACAGAAAATAGGACATTTAATTTGGGGTATTATAAATAATAATAAACAACATATAAGTGACTTACCAGTATAGATGTATAACTGAAGATAAACGCCAAAATAAAACACAAAAAACACTACGTTAAACCCTCTGGAGCTTCCGCCACTTCCAGTGTGGTTTATCTTCAATGTGCTAATGCGCAAGCCAAAGCCGCGGCGATTCTTTGGCTTCTTCTTCCTCTCTTCCTACTTCTTTTTCTTCTTCTTTGTGTTTAAAGGCGGGTGGCAAACCAACTTTCAGATCCATTCCCGCCACCCACTGGACTGGCTCATTACACTAGCAAAAAAAGATTTAAGATTCAAGATTTTTATTTGCCATTTATGCATAAACAGACAGTCTAGGCATATAGGAATTCTTGTGCAGGGCTCTCCTGGAGTCAAGTAAAGAGTCAAAAGCCAGAAAAAGAACACCTAGGCTAAAAATAAAATTACATAAGAATTAAAATAGTAGCTGTGTGTACAATGTGTCCATAGCAGGTAGTTCAGTCCCAGTGATCCTCTCTGCAGTGTTTATGACCCTTTCTAGAGCCTTCCTCTCTGCCTGTGTGGTGTTACCATACCAGACTGTGATGCCAGTAGTGAGGATGCTCTCTACCAGTCCTCTATAAGCCTGGGTGAGAGGGCGACGGTTCAGACCAGCTTTCCTGAGCTGTCTGATGAAGTATAGCTGCTGCTAGGCTTTCTTCACTGTGGCAGCTGTGTTCAGTGACCAGCTCAGGTCAGATGTCACCTGCAGGCCCAGGAACTTGTGGCTGTCAGCCCTCTCCACCTTAGTCCCTTTGATGGTCAGGGGCAGCAGAGGGGAGGAGTTCTTCCTGAAGTCTACTATTGGTTCTTTTGTCTTATTTATGTTGAGGATGAGGTCATTCTCTTCTCCATAAAGAAGAATGTCATTCACCAAGCTTCTGTAACCCGACTCGCACTCCCATTCTAACCACCTGTGGTCTTTCAGTCAGGAAGTCCAAAATCCAGTTACAGGTGGGAGTCGGGACACTGAGGTCTGTCATCTTCTCGATCAGCCTGCCCAGGAGAATGGTACTGAATGCAGAACTGTAGTCCAGGAAGAGCATCCTAACATATGTTCTGCTGCTGTCCAGGGATTTCAGGGTGTGGAATAAAGCCAGAGGATCAGAAAGGCACCAGGCCCAGAGTGGTGTGACCCCCTCCTGCCTGAAAGTGTGTGCTGATCAGCTGGCCCCCATCTTCACACTCATCTTCAACAGGTCACTGGAGCTGTGTGAAGTCCCCTCCTGCTTCAAACGCTCCACCATCATTCCAGTCCCCAAGAAAACCTCCATCAGTGGACTGAACGACTACAGACCTGTCGCCCTGACATCTGTAGTTATGAAGTCCTTTGAAAGACTGGTGTTGGCCCACCTGAAGGACACCATAGACCCCCTGCAGTTCACCTACCGGGCAAACAGGTCAGTGGACGGTGCAGTGAACATGGCACTGCATTACATCCTGCAACACCTCGACTCCCCAGGGACCTATGCACAGGCCCTCTTTGTGGACTTCAGCTCAGCGTTCAATACTATTTTCCCGGACATCCTCCACTCCAAACTGACCCAGCTCACTGTGCCTGTCCCCACCTATCAGTGGATTACTAGCTTTCTGGCAGACAGGGAGCAGCAGGTGAGGCTGGGGAAAACCACATCCTGCACCCGGACAATAAGCACAGGCGCCACCCAGGGATGTGTGCTCTCCCCTCTGCTGTTTCACTGTACACCGACGACTGCAGCTCGAAGGACCCCTCTGTCAAGCTCCTAAAGTTTGCAGATGACACAACGGTCATTGGTCTCATCTAAGACAGCAATGAGTCAGCCTACAGACGGGAGGTTGAGCAGCTAGTAGCCGCAACAACCTGGAGCTGACCACGCTCATAACAGTGGCGATGACAGTGGACTTCAGGAAGAGGGTGGAGAGGATCACTGCAGACCCCTCCCACCCTGGACACAATTTGTTTGAACTCCTCCCCTCTGGTCAGCGTTACAGGTCACTGTGTGCCAAGACAACCAGGCACAAGGACAGTTTCTTCCCTGAGGCCATCACTCTGATGAACACTTGACCAACAGTAGTATGACTGGACAATAACCCTCAGCGAAGTACCTGTAAATGTACATGGCACAGACGATTCAGATCCATACAGGTCGGTATTTTTAAGTACTCTATAAGAAATCACAATGAACATTCCTTTGTCTGTCTGCATTGTTTACTGCCTGTTTATCCTGCTTATTTCGCATTATTTGCACTTTCTGTTACTTGTTAATACTGCTTATTTTGTTATATTACACAGCCTTATGCTAGTTTACTGTTTACTTGCCCCTTGCATGGGGATATGTACATACACATTGAGAGCCGATGTACCAGAATCAAATTCCTCGTGTGTCCGACACAGCCAGTCTGACCTGGCTGTGATGATTCTGTTCCACTGACATTACTTCCTCTTACAGTCTCATCTCAGCCACTGACTCTTTACCCTAATCAATGACAATTCTTTGCACCTGTTTACACCCCTTTATAGGCAGCTTCCTCCCCACAGGAAGCTGCCACGTTGTTCTAGATTCCTGTTCAGACTTTCCAGCGTTTTTCCTGTACCTGTGATTCCAATGCTGACCCCAGATTACCTTGTGACCACCGAGTATTGCCTGACCCTCCTGATTCAGATCATGTTTTCTGTGTATTGACCTTTGGACCTTCCTTTCTGACCGTGTTTCTCATGGATACCTTGCATGTGTAAGTTTTCTGGCTCTGACCCTGGAGTGTATTATTGACCTGAGAGTGTTACTTGTGGAATCAGACTCCTGCATTGTGTATCGTTTTTGTCAGACCAGGGCTCTTATTAAAGAGTCCGTGTTCTGTTTTTACTCGTCTGGCTTTATAATTGAGTTCACCCTTGACACTGTGGGCAGCTTCACACGCTGTTCCTGACACCTGGCCAATAAAGCAGATTCTGATTCTGATTCTGTAGCTTGTACTGGGCTTTCTGTTAGGGTTGCTTGATCACAGAAGTGAGAGGAGGGTGCAGCCGGGCAACCCTGACATTCTCTTGTACTCCGCTTGGTCCCCTGACTTGAAAGCTTCCCACCTCTTCCTGATTTTCAGTTTTATGTCCATATTAAATCCCTTTCCTAACTGATTCTCCAATGTAAAAAGTTTTTCACTCCTTAATACAGATATCCGTTCCCTTCTGTGTTCATTGCAATTATAAATGTATAACTGTTTCTGGAGCACTACAGTATATGCTTAATCCAGTAGGGTGCTTGCCTATTCTGTGAACTGACTTGATTAAATCCAGTGTGTCCAATTCACAGTGTTAGCAGTTCACCTTGTTAACACTACAAAAACTAATAACAATTAATAAAAAAATGGTTTTGATACCTAAATTCTCTGTACCAACCCAATACCTAATTAGAAGATCATAAAGTTTTTTTGATAATCCCTTTCCTAACTTATTCTCCAATGTAAAAAGTTTTTCACTCCTTAATACAGATATCCGTTCCCTTCTGTGTTCATTGCAATTATAAATGTATAACTGTTTCTGGAGCACTACAGTATATGCTTAATCCAGTAGGGTGCTTGCCTATTCTGTGAACTGACTTGATTAAATCCAGTGTGTCCAATTCACAGACCAGTTACTAGTATCTTCTTCCTTTGATTTTTTCGCTATGTTCTATTTACACCTACTTGTTTTTGTATATTGTAATAGTGTCTTCCCAGTACTCTTGCCAGACTTTATGCATATGACAATTAACTATTGTATTACCTTTAGTGCTACTTGATGGAATTTGTAACTCTGTTATTTGTAATTTTAATGACTGTTTTGCCAGTACGTCTACTTCTTCATTTCCTTTGACCCCTAGATGACCTGGAACTCAAATGAAAGGTACATCAAGACCTGTATAATACAACCTAAACAGTATGTAAAATATTTCATATAAAATATCCTGTCTGCATTGTGATTTCCCTGATTTGAACACCACTGCTCTTTATTAGCCTACGGAAGTAGACAGACAAGTAGACTAACAGAACCAATTTAAGACTCTCAAGGCTTTACTGTAGTCCTCTTTGTTTTCATTTTTGCCATCTAGGCTTAGTTAATAGTAATGGACCAATATTAATTGTACATCTGGAAAAAGAACTATGAACAACTTTTCCTTAGAAATGTTTTTCTCTTCGTTATTTAACCCTTTGGAGCTATGCTGTTGAGAGTTGTATGTGAATCAAGAGAAATTTCATGTTATACATTAATGGTTGAACAAACTCCCCACTTTTTGAGTTGTGTTGATGGTGTATATTTTAACAGATTCTCACTAAAATACTGACCACTCACAATAAAACTGACCACTAAAGTGGATTTTTGGATGTAGCTGAAGCATCCGCTACTGTATGCAGCTGTATGAGATAGTACAGTATTTATTTTAAATTAACTTATAGATGTATGTAGTGTACAACTCTATGATGAATAATGAGCGTGATCTTTCAAAATGGTGCATTTATCCAAAATTCAACATGGCGTGACTCTAACTTCACATCCTTTATTGAAAAGCTAACGTTAGCTTGCTGATGATGCCCACATATACACATTAGCCAGCTACAGTACTAGTAAGGAAGAAAACCACATCCATGTCAAACTTTAGTCCTTTGGAAGCTTTTATTTCTCTCCATCTCCGACATGCCAAACTAATGTTAACCATGGTTTTGCCTCGTTCTGTGTCACACTCTATCTGTGCTACAGAACGTGGCCTCCTGGCTCCGCTCCCATCCTGGGTTGTACCTGCACAGGCAGCCTCCATGGTCTCTAACTGAAATGAGCCATACTGGTTTGAAAAATGCATCTTATAACCTCAGGTCATCGGGGTGTGGAAGAAGTGCAGTGTGGATTTTAACAACAGTGGCCACAGAGGGCAAGAAATAAACACAAGGACTGAAGATAGCAGAGTGGTGGTGGTGGGGTTAGTACAGCAGGGAGACAATACATCTAAACAATTTTTTACTTGATTTATCTGAATTTGTCCAAAATCTTAGTTAATGCATCTTTAAATTTAGTGTTATGTGATATAGGCTATTAGACTACATAATGTACATCCAAAGCATTTGTGCTAGTAATTAGTCATTTTTACAAAACACTGTAAAGCATTAAAGCCATAACTTGGATTGGTGAACTGGGGAATAGCCATTGGTGAATGAGTTTAAAAACATAATATCAGAATACAGAAGCAAATAAATATTGCATTAACAACTGTACTGCTGTCATTATACTGTAAATGGGTTATGTGCAACTTCATGAGTAGTGAATTTACATAGTGTAGTTTGACTGTTGTGAGCACAGAATAATGCAGATTTGTAATAAATGTGGAGCTGTCTATCACTATCTATCACAGAACAAAGCTGCCTGACAGTGGATCCAGCTGAGCCGCCGTCATCAGAAACAGCTGTTGCATCAGTCATAGATGGAGAAGCGACGTCCTGGGCCAGAACTATGGTCCGATAACAAGTGCTAACGGAACATAGTTAACCTCAGAGGCGGGTGTTATTTGCCTTTCGATAGCCGAGCGTTTAAAGGGATGGGATCATTTCTGACAGCATAAAAGGAGCATCGGTTACACCTTTTTTGCAACAGGAGAGGCTTCAATGCCACTTACAGAAAACGTTCAAATATAAACGTAGGCTATCGAAGATTATGAATATTCTTAAAATAAGGCTCATATAGCCAGTGTAGCCCATAACACTGTCTGCATTGTGTAAAGTGGAATCCTACCGCAAGGTGTCGCGGTACAGACAACAACGACATTTAGGCTGCTGCTATCCTTATTAAACTAATGTACAACATTAAGAACCGCAGTTTTAGCCTAGGTCTGGTTTATAATTCATTTTATAAACCTTTCATTTTATTATGCGATGATAATAATTATATATCTAATCACTGAGTAAGAGGAAGGGGTTCATGTTAGTAAAACTCACTTTATCTCGGATTAATGCGCCACGAAAATTCTAACATAATTCCTAAAAATACTCGTCTGTTGGGCCGTTTAAGGGAGATGAGTGTCTGTATTACCATTCCCTCTTTTCCTGTTCACTAGAGTTTAGTTAAGGAAACAGCTGATCACACAGAAGAAGTTACACCAGCGCCACATAACAGAAACTGGATTTTAATATTAAATTAAAGTTGCCGAGTCCACCTTTACCTTATTTCAGGTCACGCCCCCCACCCAATTGTCACCAATGGGGAACCGACTGTACCAGCTGTGTAGAAAC
>NW_018127961.1:812336-816954 GCF_001952655.1 Monopterus albus
TCCATCTCCTAATTCACCAACTTCCCTAAACAGGAACCAAACGTGGCCCGTGCCAAGGCTAAAAATTGTACCTGACATCAAAGACGTTCGAGTGTAATTTAGTATGCAAGTTGACAGGTAATTTCATTGGCTGCTTTGACTGAGACCCTAAATACAGTCCGCCTCCCGCGGGCCTAGTTTTCTCAGTTTCCCACACAAACTTAGCTGCACTAACTTGAAAGTCCAGTTTTCCAAGCAAGTCAAAGAAAACACCAAAGAGTACTGGAGACAACATGGACGTGGACAGGTAAGAGGGGATTATTATTGAAGGGAATAATGAGCTTTATTCTTTTTTTTACTTGTGCTTAAATACATTAAATGACTTTTTGTGCAACAGAACTTTTTCCATTTAATAAAAAACATAACTTCTATAGTTTACTGCTTTGAACATTTATACTGTATTACTGTTTCTTAGCTATATGAGTAATTTCTTTAAAATTGTGGCACTAATGCCCTAAATGCATTACACAGAAATGTATTAATATCATGATAATAATAGAATGATGCACTAGTTGGTACTAAAGATTGAACTTGACTGTAAATATTTATAATGGTACAATATGGACCTTTCTAAAACTGGGCTCTCTCTCTCTCCTAGTTTGAAATGACTGATTTAGAAAAAAGACTTAATTTTAACAAATTACCAGCATTGACTCGTATATGTTTTGTTATTTTTAAGTGACACATACAAGCAGTTATTCCTTAGTGAACTTACATTCAGTGGTCAGTTTATTAGGGACACCAAACTAAAACAAAGTCAGTCTAATCCAGCAGTCCCACAGTGAATCCTCTTTCATTGTTCAATTTTTGTTCAAACAGTTTTAGAGAGGCATTAATTCAGCTGTGTGATCATTTTGGAGGCTGGAGTGTTTCTGTCACTTAATCTAGTTTCAATAATATGAATGGGCTAGACGAAATAATAGAAACATCTGTCTGTATAATTTCAATACAATTCAACAGCAGCACAAACTACATTCCCCAAATGACCATACAGTTGAGTCCACACTTCTTTAAAGCTGTTTCAACAAAAAACTGAACATTATCATCTTCATGAAGGAGGGTTCATTGTAGGACTGCTGGATCAGACCGCATAAGCCTTAGCTAGGTGTATCTTATAAACTGTCAACTGAGTATACATAAACACACCTCACATGGAGCGGGAAGTTGGATTGAAGTTGGGTGAGAAACAGCCTGGGGCAGACTTGGTGGCTTTGCAGACGTGGCTTCTGTTAATGATACATTGACTTTGCAGTAACAACATGGCTTATTGTCTCTCCTCACTGTGCTGTTGTCTTCTCAGCAAACGGCTGGTAGTAGTAGTACCAAACGAAGCATCAGTCCCCTCCCGTAGAGTGTTCAGCAGTGAGGATGAGGCGTGGAGGAGCTACCTAGAGAACCCCCTGACTGCTGCCACCAAAGCCATGATGAGCATCAATGCAGATGAGGACAGTGCAGCAGTTCTGGGACTGCTGTACGACTGTTACAAGGTGTGGAAGGCTTTGCATTATGGCCAAAATAATTAAAAGACATTTTCCACATAAAAGGCTCTGATTTGTTGCCAACCTCATTTTTTGTATTTCCTATAACCCTGTCAGGTTCCCAGAGAGAGGAGACGACCCTCTAGTGGTGGCACAGAACCCTCTGCTATCAGGCCCAGTAACTGTGGGAACTTGGAGATACTAGATCACCGTCTTCAGGCTTTTAGATCTATGCCTGTCAACCTCTCCTTAAACAACAGCACCACTACAGAATATCAGGGCTCCAAATACGCAGCTACTAGCCTGGTAAGAGACACCAGGGGAGGCGATGGTAAAGTAGGAGGTGGGAAGGCTCTTGCTCTGGTGAAGACAGAAGGCCAGGCATCCATGGGAGTGTCCTGTTCTGGAGGATCCTACATAGAAGAACCCAGAGACCAGAAAAGGATGGTTCATGAGCATGATTTGTCCCTTGCTAGGTACTTGAAAGATGAACAGAGAAGCACTCCAGACAGCACATATGAGGATGCTGTGGAAGGAGAGGTGAGTGAGATGGAGGTGGCAGTATGTCTTGCTTTATAGGTCAGGGTTGCCTTATTTGTTTGTTTTTTCACGATGAGCAGTAGTTTTCTGTGTTTCCACTTGTGAAGCATATGGTGTATGTTGTCTTCTTTAACAGATGTACCACAGGAGTTCTTCTTCACGAGTTGATGAATTCCACTATAGCCTACCAGTGTAAGTTGAAATTCAGATGAAACAGAAGCATTCAACATTGTTGACAACTGTAGAGCTGTAAGATCTATAGTATCAGGTTGGTGGAAGAAGAGAAATATTGAATATTATCTGGCTTTCCTGTCGCACATCAAAATATCTGTGATGAATTAAATGAGTCTGTTTGGAGCCATAAGTGTCGTAAGAATTAACCTCCTCCTGCTAAATTTGCAAATTAAAAATACAATTTCCACTACCAAACAACCTAATTTAGGTAGAAAACATCTTTAAAAATAATTCAGGTATCTTTTTCATTAGAATGTTGACACCGTTTGCACTAATTTTACTTACATATACAAAATGCTGTATTGTCATGATGTTTCCATACATGCTCTTACAGTGACAGTTTTCGGTACAGTCTGGACGCCAGCGTGTCGCTGCGGTCACGGCAAGCAGAAGGACCCATGGCTTACCTGAACCGGGGCCAGTTCTACGCTTTGACACTGTCTGAGACCAGCTTCAGATCATCCCTTTGTCATGCCAGAGGCAAAGTGCGGGCGAGTGGACCAACGCCGTCACATGGGAAGGATGGGAGTCCATCTACTAGTGAGGAATGCCCCATGGGAGGCTCTGAGCTGCAGCGGGACAGTATTGTACAGGTAAGGGATGGGAAATAATGTAAACGAAGAGGAAGTGTAGTGGTTGAAGGTATTACTATTAGCTTATTGTTGGGTAACATGAAACCTTGTTACACTTTCATTTTGATTCTTTTTTTAGTTTCCTTCGATTTTGCCCTGATTCATACTCTATCTTTGCTTCCACTGCAGACTGTTATTATGGTAGTCTTTGGGGAAGATAAGTGCAGAGATGAGCAGCTGAAGAACTGGAAATACTGGCACTCCCGCCAGCACACAGCCAAACAGAGAGTCCTGGACATTGGTAAGATAATTATTGTTATTCTCTTCACTTACAGGACTGCCTGCTGCATCCATGTCTTGATGAGGTTTCTTTACATTTATTTTGTGGGTGTTAGGCCTTTATTTTATGGGGTAAGTGGGTTGCAGAGAGGTGGACAGGAAAGAGGGAAGACAGTGAAGTGGACCTACGACATAGATCAGCAGCCAGACTCCAACCGCCGACATGGCGCACACCATGTGTAACCATGTGTGTTGTCATACAAGCATATACTGTGCTTGTATATGGTGTGCCGCACTATAACCATTCGGCTATCTAAATGGAACAGATGAGAAATTGGCCCAGATACAAAAATGGCACTCACACGTGCATATAGATAGGGGATTTTGACTCATAAGCTGCATAAAAGCATGCAGGTAAAGACACAGTAAGCAGGAAAAGTCCATCATGTATCCCGGTGAAACCCGGCACAATTTGAATAACTGTCAAACCTCAATTCCCACAGGAGCTTGGTGTAGAGACAGCTAATGGATATGCATTTGCATAGACGTTAACAGGAGAAATAGGTGGGGGCCTGGACTGAGGCCATATCCTGAATAATCAGCAAGAGACAGGCCTCAACCTGTGGATTAAAAAAAACTCAGAGGAATGAACCAGAGATTTCAGATGCTTTGGTAGTTTTGTCTGTGGCAAGTTCATGCCAGCACCATGGTGAAACCCATAGCCTAATGTAAGTGGTGGAAGCTGAGTGTTTTGGGAGGTAACAAGGCAAGGCAAGTGTTTTTTTTATATAGAACATTTTTAGACACAAAGGCAATTCAGAGTGCTTCACATAATACATACATAAAAATAATACAATGCAAATTAAGAGAAAAGATAAAAGAAGGTAAATTGTAACATAAAATAAAGTACCTTAATTAAAAGCAGCGGGAAAAAGAACTGTTTTTAGCTTGGTTGTGGCAGATCTAAGTTCTAGTTGGAGCTGGTTCCAGCTGTGGGCAGCTTAATGGCTAAAAGCTCCTTGTATAGTTCAAATTCCGGGCACCATTAGCTGACCAGCCCCTGCAGATCTGAGACACCTACGAGGCTTGTGTTCGGCAGACATATCAAATCAAATCAAATCAAATCAAATTTTATTTGTATAGCACCAAATCACAACAAAAGTCATCTCAGGACACTTTACAAAGTAAGGTCTAGACCTTACTGTTATCAATATTATTACATAGGGAAAACCCAACAAAGTCCCCTTGAGCAAGCACTTGGTGACAGTGGGGAGGAAAAACTCCCTTTAACGGAAGAAACCTCCAACAGACCCCGGCTCTTGGTGGGTGGCCTTCTGCCTCGACCGGTTGGGGTGAGTGGATAGAGGAGAGACAAAAGAAGAAAAGCAACAAGACACAACAATCAAACACTGATCAGGTCAATGTGGCTGGTGACTGCTCATCAGAGACGTAGAGCTCCAGGGCCAGGGCAACCTG
>NW_018127961.1:821610-846637 GCF_001952655.1 Monopterus albus
GCATTAATTTTTGTATAATATGATGTCATGGGGTAGGACTGGATAAGTCTGACTTCTTCCTACTCCATTCAAACATGTCATATGTGTAAGCAAACTGATTTTGGATTAGCATTGGTTGGATATGTGCAATTATGTGTGTTGTTGCCATTTGTTCATTTGTTCTGTTCTGCATGTTTGAAAGAATAAAATCAATCAATCAATCAAATCAAGTGGTCACATAACTGCTTTGCAACAGCTTTTTCAAGGATTTTGGAAATAAATGGGAGATTGGATATTGGTCTATAATTAGCTAGGACACCTGGGTCAAGAGTAGGCTTTTTGAGTAGAGGTTTAATTACTGCAAGTTTAAAAGCCTGTGGAACATAACCTGTTAATAGAGAGAGGTTAATCAGATCTAGTATGGATGTGTTGATTAGGGGCAAGCCGTCTTTGAGCAGCCTGGTCGGGATGGGGTCCAGGAGACATGTTGATGATTTAGATGAAGCAATTGTTGAGGTCAACTCAGAGAGATCTATGGGAGAGAAGTAGTCTAAGTATAAATGAGGTCTTACAGATGTTTCTAAAGCCATTGTAGTTAATTGCACATTCGCGAGAGCTGTGGGAGTGGTCCGACCAATTTTTTCTCTAATAGTTGTGATTTTATTTGTAAAGAAGCTTGAAATAGTTTGGGCCCAGACATTTGAGAGACTTGTAGACACTAAGTTGGGCCTTAAATTCAATTCTGTATTATACTGGAAGCCAGTGAAAAGACCTAAGGACTGGAGTAATGTGGTGTTCGTCTTCTTGGTGTTTGCCAGTATTCTAGCATTTTGAATGAGTTGCAGTCAGAATTACACCATGCTTTTGGATGGGGTCAGGAGCACAGGTGTCACTGCGTGGAAAGTGTCTATAGCATGGTGGTGAAATAACATGTAAAAGTAGGTCCTGATCAATCATGTTACAGGTGTAACTGACAGCAGACATGAGGCGACTCACTAGGAAGTGTAAATGGTACAGTCCACTATAGGGCTGTTTGAAGTCAGAGCCTGTTAGATGTTTCTTCAGCCCATGAATGTTGCCTCCATTTTGACATTGTTTAAAGTAAAATGGACTAGTCTCATTACTTTCTCTGAAAACTGCAGGTAGCATATTACAAAATTAACTGCATGCAAGTGAACCTTAAAGCAGCAACTCTTGTGCCCTGGGAGGAGAAGTGTGGAACAGAAAACTACAAGAAGGGGTGTCAAAGTATTATTGTTTTATTTTTTTAACGTTTTTATTTTCACCATCAATCCATGTGGGACACCGTACTCCATGGCGGTTCTTTCAGATTAATCATTACTGATACTGACTATATATTGTATCTCGTATGCTAAACATGATCTGAGCCACCTGAAGACCGTTCCCAATAACCCGACCCAATTTTCCATGTTATCTAGAAGTATTTCTTGATCCACAGTGTCAAATGCTACACTAAGATCTAATAACAGGGGCTTATGTGACTCTTTACCAATTTAGATCTTTATTTGTTAGCAAAATTGTCCTGTCAGGGGAAAAGATGCCAGATTATGACAGAAATGTTTTTAGATTCATATGACAAGGAGTCATATGAATCTAAAATTTGACGGTTTAAAACTGAACAGCGGCTGAACAGTGGTGACATTTACTAAAGTAGTGAATCTAAGTACAAGTGTTAGGTACTCGTAGTAGAGCATTTCCATTTATTGCTACTTTATATTTCTTCTGCACTACAATTTTAGCTGTTTTCTAAAACATTGTGTTTTTTCTAAAATATTTTTTCTGAAACATCTGTAATTACTTTAATAAACATCTATAATCACTTTACAGCTAATATTTTGATATAATCTTATGAAATTTAAATCATTTTGTAAAAAATGAAACCAGTTGTTTTCAACCTTTCTGGCTTGTGACACTTTACCAAGAACAGTGCCTGTTCTCTTTGTCATGTTTGAAATGTCTTTGAGTCTTTGTTACTTGCAGATCCAGCAAGTAGACATTTACTCTTTTAAACTTAGATGTTTTCATCGGAATGACCGCCCAAAGAGGTGAAATGATCAGTTTATTTGATTATTATTATTTTGAAGCAAACATTAAGAGAGTTAAAAAATATCAATACAAATCTGTATAGCAGAACATTGGAAACACTTGAGTAAAGTAAATGTGTTTAAAGTAGGACTGTAGAAGTTTACATTTTAAAGTAGTTCTAACTTCACCTTAATCAGTTGCAACAGTAAAATGCAGCTTGTACACTGATATGTCTGTAGGAATTTATTAATGTAATATGGGGACCATTTGTCTCTAACTCTGAGACTTTAGTTTTTTTATCTCTGTTTCTGGAAAATACTTGCACACCTTTACTTAATTTGGGTTTTTAATGCAGGAATGGCATTTTTTCTTTTAACATTATTTGTATTGCATTATTGCTCTGGCCACAATCTTTAAAATGTCCTGAAATGTTTAAATTAGGGCTGACCACAAACTTCCCTGTTTTCTCTGTTTGCATGCAGCCGACTACAAGGAGAGCTTCAGCACGATTGGAAATGTGGAGGAAATTGCCTATAATGCTGTTTCTTTCACTTGGGATGTCACGGAAGAAGCCAAGGTAAAAAAAAAAAAAAAAGCAAGCAAAGAATAGTGAGATTGTGAAGTTTAAGTCAAAGCAAGAAATGACTGAGTCACTTGTGGGAACCACAAGCTGTTGTCCTGAGGCTTGTTGGGCTGCAGGGACTCTGTCTGGATTGTAATGTTTATGTCCGTGGACTGCTGGCACCTCAGAGGTTCACGATAGTTGGTGGGGCATAAGTCAGGTCACTTTATCCTCCATGACAGAAGGAGCATCTCTTTATTTGGGGTTGCAGGCACCCCAGGCACATGGTGACAGAACCTGTAAAGGAGCTACTTGCAGTTCGTCTTTTGTAAAAGTGTTAAACACATGAACATGTACAAACACAGCATCAGGGGTGTGGAGACAGTGGCTGTAGCTCCCATTCAGCTCTGATTAAATGAGAACTCCAAAAACAGCCACATTGAAAGAGAAGTAATTGCATCTTTGTGGGTTTGTGGATAAATATTAACTTTTTTGGTGCACAGCTTCACTTTATTGTAATTGTTGGTGTGTTCAGGTAGTTGTATAATGATACAACATCAAGCTATGATTGTTCAGTTTATGCTTCCTATGTTCTTGTTCTGCAGCTGTTGACAATAATGTACCAATACAGTGTGTGTAGTTACATTTGAGAAGGTCTGTACAGCTTGTGAAGATGGAAAGCATCTAAATGTAACCTCTCCTCAGCTTTCATCATCAGCACTTAAATTTATACATGTTCCAGCTTTAGAGCACTTAGTGCTCGATTGATTAAGCAGATCTTAGGGGACTCACAAGACACAACATGTATCAAAACTGAGGCATCAAAGGTGAAGAGATCCTGACTTCTAGTCCCTTATATGAGGTCAAGCCCAAAACACTGGATCCTACACTTACAATAATGCAAGTAAGTTGCATCTTTTCATTTTTCTTTCCAGGATTGTTGATGTAGTCTTAGGACTGCCATACATTTTGGTACAGACCCTCAGGTTCCCCACAGGCTGACCAGTGATGGGTTTACTTTTTCAATTTGTCCGATACATTGATTATGGACACATAACCAAAGAAATTCTCATCGGCCTCAACTGCCTCTTCTTATTTTAGTGTTAATTAGCAAAGATGAGCATATTAACATGCTAAACTTAGATGGCAAACATGATCTACTAAACATCGGCATTGTCATTGTTATGGTAGTATGCTTATATTAGCATTCAGGTCAAAACATGTCCGCAGCAAAGTACAGGCCCACAGTTATAGAAGAAGCTTTATTTATTGTCATTGTGACACGTACAATGAAATTATGTTTGGAGCTGAGGGCCGCTGCATGCTGCCATCACGGGCAAGGGGGGGGGATTCAGTGTCTTGCCCAAGGACACTTCAACATGTGGACTGCAGGCACCGAGAGTCGAACCTTCAATCTTCTGGTTGGGAGACGACTGCTCCACCCACCGCACCACTGTCACTTCCCCATAGGGTGAGGAGGGGACTAAATATTACAGAAATTGTCCTAGTGGCTTATGATTGTGATAGGGACAGGATTGTTGCCTTAGCATACATAAAAATCATCATTTGAAAAGTGAATGCCAAAAACAATCACATCATCCTCCAATCCGGAACCTGCATATTGTAGTTTGGTGGTGAGCAGTCTGACTCTGGTTGTGAATGTGTGGCTGCTGCTGCCAAACACTAGCCAGATGATCATTATCGGCCTTTCTACTGCACACTGCCTGGAAATAAGGTGGAAAGTTGCTGTGTGGAAATGTGTGGGCTCACATGTTGCTGCTATGACTTCTCTCACTTTCTATGGGTGGTGCCATCTAGAAAGTTTGGTATCCAAACTTAATTGGATGTGCTGTCAGGCTCTGATGGGTTGAAATACAAGACTGATATATTTCATTCAAACAATCAGTTTTGGCACAGCTCTGCTGTCACCTGGCAACAGTTGTCATCCTCGTTGTGCTGGACTGTGAAATGTGTTGATAGGGGAGTGAGCTGCTTCCTGCAGCATGACTCTGTTTTTGTGTTTGTTTGCTTGTGCCTTGTGAGCGGATGGCACTGAACAGCCACGTTATAGCTCCCCCATGATCATTTTGCTTTTAAACCAGCCTCCTACCCCCACACACACACACACACACAGATACTGGCAGCAATGTGTCCACTGCTGTTGGAGAATTTTAAATGGCTTGGGTCTGTGGAGGTGGAGGTTTGTAGGAGGCTCATTTGTGTTCCAGGCCCTTCCAGCAATCAGCGCTAACTTTTGCAGGTTCAGACAGGCTGATGTCGATGCCGCATAGTGGGAAAATTACTGTTGAGGCACAGTGAGGAATCTCTACCGTTATCCGTCCTGTTGGTCCTGTTTAACTGGAAAATTCATCTGGAGTTGGTTGATTTAGCATTAAACAAATGTCACTGTTAATCACAGGAACCTGTTCCAACATGTATTTAATTGTGTGAACATACGTACAAAGTTGATTAGAGTGAACACTTCATGGTTTGAAACAGTTAAAACGGTGAGATTTGTGAATCCTCTTTTTGTCTTTCAAGTGTATAAAACGTCTGAGGGGCTCTGCTACACTGTTTAGCTCTGGGAAAGAGCCATACTGGAGCAGAGTCATGCATTTCAAGGTATCATGACACTGAGGGCTTTGAAAAAATATTCAACCACCACTCAATGTTTCAGCATAAAAATGGCACTTTCTTCTAAATGATCATCATTTCCATGTTTGTTTCCACAAATGTGAACCATGTTTATTAGCAGATAAAACATTCAGTATGAGGAGCGGCTGTCTGAGTGGTGGGCTGGGACATGTTCGCATGGCCCAGTGTCGCTGACCGTTCAACTATTTGATAGGCCATTATTTATATCAAAACTATTATTTACAGTATATCCAACTATTTCAACTGTTTAACCATTACTTTTAGCTTAGCTAACTATTTAAACTTTATTCATTACTGCTTAGTGCTTGTGTGCACTATGAAATATAATCCTGGAGACGCCGCTGGTTTCAAGTGTTAATATACACTCGCTGTCCACTTTATTAGGTACACCTGTACAATTGTATGCAATTTAATGGAACACTTCTGCCTTAACATCTGTGTTGATGAAGATCTAAATGTTTCAGTTTTTGGTGAAATTGTCATGAATGTATAAATTCAATTCTATGTTTATTATTGAGGTCCTAGCTAATGGTGGTGTTGTACTGGACTACATTATATTCAGAGGTGTTCCTAATATTCTGACCCTCTCATGTATGTACTGTAGCTGAGGAGGACAAAAATATAGACACATTCAGGTGGTGTTCATGTGTAGCAGCTGACCAAATATGTGGTTAATTTTCAAATAGAAAGTCACTTTCAGCTTTTCCCGTTTAGGGGTCGCCACAGCGAATCGTCACACTGACGACTCGCATGTTTACATTTGGCATGTGTTTTATGCCGGATGCCCTTCCTGACGCAACCCTGACTTGAACCCGGGGCGCACCGGTGAGAGCGCTGTGCCTTAACCACTAGCTTGCCAATTTTCAAATGAAATCATAATTTTTGTTATTTTTGTAAAATAAGTTTGAGTTTACTAACTTTCCACAGCCTGAGCTGCAGAATCACCCCGGGCTGTGAATCACTGCTGTGTGACAGCTGTTTGATCAGCATCTCTCCCACTGCTCATTTTAGCTCAGGAAACCCCAGAAACTGACACTGTCTTCTGTTTTTTTCCCTAGGTCTTTATCTCTGTGAACTGTCTGAGCACAGACTTCTCTTCCCAGAAGGGTGTGAAAGGGATGCCTCTGATCATGCAGATCGACACCTACAGCTACAACGGGTGCAGCAGCAAACCCATCCACAGGGCCTTTGCTCAGGTCAAAGTTTTCTGCGACAAGGTGAGGAAGACTGCTGCCTGGTCATGACATGTGATTCATTTCTACCTTTTGCTTTACTTAATCAGTCTTTAATTGTATTTTGTGCTTTCTGTCCTGTCAACCTCCTCTGTGTTTTGCAGGGCGCTGAGAGGAAGCTTCGTGATGAGGAGAAGAAGCAACTCAGAAGGAAGACAAAAGGTAAATACATGGTCTTTCTTTCTCTCTTTCAATCTGGCAAAAAATTAAAAATGATGATATTCATATTAGTTATATATAAAAAAATGTTTGCAAGCTTAATTTAAAAACCATGGAAACAAGGTTACAAAGCCTGTTTCAGGAAATCAGAAAAATGATTGGAACAGAGAGGACAGCAGAAGTGTAAAGCCAGGCAAATGTAATCAAACCTGTACTTGGAGTGGTTGCCCGGCAACAGATGCTGAGTTCATGCTCTCTCTCTTGATTAGGGAAGAACAGCAGTTTGGGACTGACCTCTCCCATTAGGAGGGCTGATAGCACGCTGTTCAAAACCATGATAGACCTGGACTCCCAGCCTGTCCTCTTCATTCCTGACGTGCACTTTGGAAACCTGCAGAAAGCGGGGCAGGCAGGGGACCTCTCTCTCTGTCTCTCTCTCACACACACCTGGTCCAGTCTTGCAGTGTGACTTATGTTTTCTCCTCTGTTTGCAGGTATTTGCCTTTAACCCTGAGGAGGCTGACAGAGATGGGTGAGTGTTCTGCTGTTATTCTCACACCACTGATTTCCTGTAAAACCTCATGTGTTGCATCTTACTGCACCATGTGCACCTGTGGTTTATTTTTGATGGCATTTCCATGGTGGAAATAGTTTATGTATTTGTGTCACACAACTGTGAAATGGACTGGGGATCATTAATTCTCCCTGTATGACATCTAAATGGAGCAGGGGAGGAGCAAAAAGCAAAACAAGTATTCAGATCATTTAAATGGTTTGTGTATGTTTGTGTGTATGTGTCAGGAGTGTTCTGATGAAGAGGATGTCATGTGTTGAAGAAAATATCAGTCGACCTCAGCACAAGAGGTCCAAAGTAGACCAGGAAAAGAAAGGTTTGTCTTTGGAGTTCTTAATCTTTTTTTTGTCATATTTGAGCCAAACATGGCGTCACTGAAGATCTGTATCAGGTTCTGTTCCTTATTTGACATGATGAGTGATGAGGCTTTTTGTCTCCTCTAACTATATTTCTTTAGTTCTTCTATATGTGAGAAAGGAGCGTGATGAAGTGTTTGATGCCTTAATGCTGCACACCCCCACTCTCAAAGCGTTGATGGAGGCAGTAAGTACTGGCTCAGTACTGTACCCTGAAATAGGAAAAACACATTGGACCCTTTGTGCTAAACAGGATTTGTTAATCTCAGAATACTAATATAATAATTCATAGAGTTATAATGACATTTAGCTGCGACCTCAGGCTGCTTCAGCATGTTTAAACATGTCTACTGTTTCTTCACAGATCTCAGAGAAATATGCAGTGCCTCTTGACAAGATGGCCAAAGTTTACCAAAAAAGCAAAAAAGGGTGAGTCAGTCTTCAGAGAAATGATGCTAACAACATGTGATCATGTGATCAACCCTGTGAGGCTGCATGTAGGCACAGCAGTAATTTGTGCTAACATGCTCAGTAACATTGCTAACACTTCTGATGTTTATCGTGGATATTAGATGTTCAGGATTAGACATCTATCCCATTCCACATGGGAGCACAAAACATGCATCTTCTGGTGATAGGCTTACAAAATGAAAAGAGCAAGAGAAATAAAAGAACATCTGCTGCAAAATGTATCCAAATAAAAGGATTTCCCCCCTTATCTCTGAGGCTTTCATATTTCAGTTTGATCTTGTGAACCAAATCTCATGGCACTGCATGTTGTTGAGACATTTAATGGAAATCCATCCACTAGTTGTTTGGATGTATCAGTGAGCACCAAACCAGGAGACTGACCAGCAGACTCTCTGACATTGCCATTTCTAGACCTATACCATTAGCATGGCAAAAAACATGGAGCTTATCTCAACAACAGTATCACTCAATGGAGATTCTATCAAAGAAGTCTTTCTAATTGGTTGTCTGTCTTCCTCAGGGTTCTGGTGAACATGGACGACAACATTATCCAGCATTATTCGAACGAGGACACTTTCATCCTGGCCATTGAGAGCTCTGCAGACTCCTTGCGTGTGGTTCTGTCAGAGATCTAACGTCTGTCATTGATCATTAGTTGGTGACGCTTCAGCCATGCTGTGTGTAGAAATTGTGAATGTTTGTAGCAGTATTGGCAATTACAAGCTGGTGTCTTAGGATCTGCAATTACATGAGTCACCATTATGGAAAAAGCCTGCAAGTCCCCAGGATGTTGTTAAACTCCTTCTGTACATGTTTACTGCTTTCCCTCTCTCTGAAGAGACTGTGGTGATTAGTATTTATGACATTAGTTAGGCACTCACAAAGCCCAGCTGGTCCATCCATTTACTACCTTTGCCTGAGGCTTCAGTCTAACCACTCTGGTCCTACTCACCGCCGGTTTACACCTGAATCACTGACAGCTTCATATGCTTCATGCACTGTGATGTACAGTCTTTTAAATGAGTTGATAAATACAGTTTTATATGCAGTCACTTGTCTCCTGATTTATTTTACTTCTGACATTAGTTTACCAGTTTTAACTAGATGTTTCTGCAGCATCCAAGGTAAAATTTGCAACTATTTTCTGATAAGGCCTTCATATATAAGGGGTTTATAAACTGTAATTATTGGCTTTGCTAGCAAATCATTTACTAAAGCTTTATCCAGCCATTTTAGATACACCTGTGCAATCGTGTGCACTTCAGTACAACAATTCCACCTTAACATCTGTGTTTGATGCTCTAAATGTTTGTTTTTGGTGAAATTGTTATACAATTACAACTTAAATTATATGTTTATTATTGAGGTCATAGCTAAAGGTGGTGTTGTACTGGACTACTTCAGAGGTGTTCCTAATATTCTGACCCTCTCTCTGAATATAATGAATAGAATCATGTTCACATTTGTGTGATTATTCCTAAATATATCAACTATAAAATGATCAATACACATTAGCAGAGCTTTTCAAATTCGGTCAAATCCAAAAGACAAAATGCTGTATAGATGTGATCAACGGTCATGTTAGTGGTGCGGCTCTGGGATGGCGGTGTTGACCAATCCACCACTTTGGTCCAGAAACAAATATCTCAACATTTAGTTAACGTCATCATGAAACAACAGCGAGACCTGGACGACCCCTGTAGGGCCGTGTGGTGCTCTCCATGCTTGATCACTGCTGCCACAGTGAGGCTGACATTTGTGGTTCATGGTGAAGTATCTCCAATAACTGGATGACTTGCCAATAAAGTTAGACATTCACATTCCAGACTTTTCAGCTCTGTTATCAGGTAAACATTTATTTTGTGCAATTCTACTAGATTAAGATCACATCATCCTCAGCTGTACTTGGGACTAACTGCAATATTTGCAAAACTATGCTAACCTATGACTCTAAATTGCCTGTAGGAGTGAGTGTGGTTGTTTGTCTACATGTCAGCCCTGTGACAGACTGGTGACCTGTCCAGGTTGGACCCCACCTCTTACCTAATGTCAGCTGGGATTGGCTCCAGCCCCCCACAACCCTATTCAGGAATAAGCGATATAGATAATGGATGGATGGATGCTAACATATTGTTAACCTAATGACCTGGCAGCATGGTATCCGCATGTTAGCATTAGCATTTAGCTCAAAGCCCCAGTCACCCAAATAGTGTCAAAAAGCTGCTAACATGGCCCGTAGACACTGCAGTAAGAAGTTATGTCAAAGGTAGTGAAACAAGCTGCACCTCCTTACTGCAATGTATTTACTCACTCACAGTATAATCCTCCTGTGTGAGATGTATTATTCTTTCCCCAGACACAAAGGTAGTTCAGTGGGATGGTAAATACAGCATGAACAGCTTTTTGACATCACGAGCCAAATTTTAGCATTACAAAATTAGTCTTACCTCAGCCAGAAATGAAATAAGTACATGTACTATAGTACTGTACTTTCTTAAAAGCATTCTTAAAAATGTGTGGGACATTTCACAATTAAAAATTTAAATAAAATAACTTGTGTCTGCTGGACCCTATATAATGTCTCTACTCAAAATGATATTTAGCATTATATTGCACAATCAATCAGACATGACATACATTTTTGCACACAAATTGTAAATTTAATTCTCGTTTTTTAAAGCTGACCAAAAACTCAATCCTGTGTTCCACAACTGCAGTCACTAAACACAGGATACCATACAAAACCTACAAAATGCAACAATTGCAAACATTTTGTTCAACAGATAACAATTGCACAGTAGAAATATATACAATACTGTTTTTGTTTTTATTTGGCACTTGACCATAAGATGCTATTTTGTGTTTTACCAGAAATGTTGCACCTGGTGTAGGCTTAAAAAAATATCACTAAAATACAACAAAAGCAACACATTGTGACAGTATGATCGCAGAGAGCCGTGATTCTCGGTTTGTTTGTCTGCTTTTTTTTTCTTTACAAAAAAAACAAACAGCTGTTAGCTAATAAATCATTTGAAGCTTTTCTAACTGGGAACGATGTAATAACTGAACCTTCTTTGCCAGGCTCTGGAGGAGGGACAGGTACATTCACTGCTCATGGTTGAACTAACAGAAATGCTGAGAAAGCTACCTCTTCTTTTTAGGAGCTTTTTTTTTTATCACACCTGAACCAAGAAAGGAGGGAGAAGAGACGAGGCCAAAATGTTAATTCATGTAATGTTATTAGAGGGACACCAGCACTTATGCTGATGTGTGACCCATCATGCCATACATTGTACAGATATACTTTAAATTATGTATATGCCATTTAGTTGGAAGTATACTCTGTGTTTGGGCCCTATTTACGCATCCAGCTGGATGGTGACTTTGATACTGAGCTCAAGTGAAACAGAAGAAAGCTCAGCTTTGACTTCCCAGCAGCCCCACTGAACAGCTTGTCTTTACAGTAAGTGTGTAGTTCGTTGTGGCGGCGGCTTTCTAAAGCTCCTCTGTGTTTCCCTCTTCAGTTATTGATATGAACCTCTGGATGTGTCAGCTTTGGCAAGCCATACTCTGTCAGTGACACCAACTACTGGCAGTAGTGATGATGACAATACTAACAGAAGCGAGCACAGAGCTGGATGGGCAACTGGCAGTTTAGCCACCGATAGCCAAAAACATACATTAAAAACACACATGCGCATAAGTCATATACATGTTATTTAGTCTATGCACCCCTGTGTCTAACTGACTCAACATGCAGCATTTAAAAACATCTAAAAGTAAATGTGAAGAAGTGAGTCTTTGTTCTTCACATAGTAAATGTCAAAAAGAAACTGGTTTGCATGCTTGATATCCTGCAACAGTCAAAATAAAATTTAAAAAACAACTTTTGTAATATTTCTTTTGAACTGAGCATTCTAGGTGATGGGCACTTGCTTTACAGATTCAGGTGCACTTTACAATATCTACAAGGTTTTCTATTCCACCTTAAGCTAGAGCGCAGTAACACATCGTGACTCAAATTCTTTGTCATATTCTTACTGACATGAAAAATCACTGGAACAGATAATGGATAAAGGGATGTGTTTCATCCTTCATTATATCAGTGAGATGTCACGAAATCAAACTACTGATTAGAATGCATATGCATAGTAGCATAATATTACATGTTCAGGTCATCCCAGCACGAAATATGAAACAAAGTCTATCAAGTTACACAAACACACATTCTCACAGTAGAAAAGAGGAAAGTAAAAGCAGTACACATTCTGAGTGAAGGACGAACTTCACAAGTCCTCTCTGTAGATTCGCATATTTCACCTACAGTAAGCCCTGTTGTTCTACACCATCTCTCTCTCTCTCTCTCTCTCGCTCTCTCGTTGTCTCATGTACACACTCTGTCTATGATACATGTTAGAGTGAGAGGCTCTGTGTTGCCCAGGCCGGAGCCTCAGAGGGCACAGAGAGCCAAGCAAAGACACCGATACAGAGACTCCAGTTTATACTGTATATATACAACCTACTATAGACCGTCTTTATACTCTGACATGTCCAGTCAATTCTAATCAGTGGGGTTGATAACCTGCTGAGGGTTTGGACAGTCTTCAGGTTCAGTCGTCGGTTGGGTGTGGAGGGTTTGGATGAAGGGCTCGAGGGGGGAAACTGCAGAATGTGGCTCCTGTGCCCACTGTGAAGTCCTCAGGGCAAAGTGAAGGCCTGTTTTCATCTTCATTATCAGCTTGTCATTCTTCATCATCAGACTGCTCCATAGTGGAGAGTTAAGGGCATTTAGTCACCCAAAGCAGCACTGCAAGGAGATAAGTGAATGTTAGCACTGAGACACACTCTCATGAAAACCGCTGTTGATATACTGAGTTTGATGTGTCTAATAGCTGCCAAAAACAAAGTCAGCAGCCAGGCTGCTGACCTCTGCTCATCTTTCAACAGACTGTGGCCTTAAACTGCTGCAGTGTTTCCACCAGCTGACTTTAGGAATCACTGACTTCTTGACATACACTTGACAGAGAGCTGCGGTCAGCCACAGGTACTGACTTCTTCTACGTAACTACTGGGAGCTGCTAGGATGAGCCCTCTTTCTGCAGCATCACAGCAACATTCCTGCTCTGACTTTCGGCTCAGAGGTAAAGTCTTTGCCCAAATGTACAGAATGCTGAGCTGACTCATGCCTGGAGCTCAGTTTCACAAAAGCTACAGACATTTGACAAGCCAATAAACCTTGTAACAATGTCATCAACACCTGTGGGGAGGCAACACAAGGTCTTGGGTTTTATCTTTAGTGAAGTGTTTACATTCAAAGAAGATAGGGTTTTTTGGAAGAGGCGCTCACAATTACATCACTACAGAAATGGTGAAATTCTACACATCGAGGTTTTAAAAAGAGCACCTCCAGCAGCTGGTTCCATATAGCAGGCCACCTCCTACAGAGTCTCATGTTGGTCCATGAACTGGAGACAGTCACAAAGCCAGTGCACACAGCACCTGAACAGCAGCCCTCTAGCAGGTGGCTTCACTGCACAGGAGATGCACAGCTGTTCATTCCTGAGGCTGAGCCTCAGCTGTCCTGCTTGTGGCACTTTCTCAAACTGGCTGTGCATATCACTTACTCCTCTCAGATTCTGCTGCACTTTACAGTAAAAAATGTGATTTAAAGCTTAGGGAACTGAAGTGTTCACTGTGAGCTGTGTTGCAGGACAAGGTGCTGAATGTGAGTCTTACAGGTAATGATGATGCCTCAGGTTTAGAACTGTCCAGCACTGCTGGGGTCGCACTGCAACAGGCGGACGATGGAAGGGTCGCTCTTAGCTCCTTTGATGAACTCCTCCAGAGACAGCTTGCCTACAACACCAGCATCACATTAAGAGACTATGTCTTTTATTTACACAGCTGTACATAAGACTGAGGGACAGTATACCTGCAAAACCAAACACAGACAAAAGTTAGAGATCTTGATCAGGATGCCATCTCAGTTAAAGGTTCAAGGAGGAGAAGCCACAATGACCTCCTGATAGACAGTACAACATGGAACAGTGACAAAGCCATGCTGCAGCCAACACATTACCAGTACGATGGAGGATTAAGGTAAAAAGTGACACTCACAGTATTATGGTACATTTCAGCACTTAACTACATGTGTTTCTGTTAAATCTCTTCCCTCATGAGCTTGTTTACTCATTCCACTGTGACAATGGGGCTTTTTATTTGGTTTATAAACCTCATGCCATGACAAACCTGTCCATGTCAGTGGTGGGGCAGAAAGCCTTCAACCTTATACTTGTTTGCCTGAACATTTGGCTTTCGGATGGGATACGGGCAGGATTTGTGACAGGATTCAACACAGTAAATGTTTCTGAAGAATCATAGTGAGATTCTAGTGTTTCTTCTCTGTGACTATCCCCACTTCAGAACATTCACAACCTTGTACAGTGAATCTTAATGATGTCCCGCATCTCACCAACAGGTGACATTGTTGAGACAGCTCTTCTTTCTCCCAACCACCCCAGACAGAATCAGGTTGCCTTGCTCATGCATACAGTGTGTTGCTCTCTATTTGTGATTCTTTTTAGAAGAAGCAAACAGACAGACAGCACAGCTGCACATCCAGGTCCCTCTCAGTGGTGCTGTTCTTGCTCTGCTGTCACTTTCCTCCCAGTTGTCCTCACCTCCTCTTCTCTCTCTTCCAACCCACTCCCCTCTCTCCTTCCACAACAACACTTCGTGCTTCTGCCCACACAAGTTACTCTTTCCTCATTGTCTATCTCTGTCTTCATCCCATCTCATCTCTTTCTGTTGCATGAATGTGCTTTATGAATATCTAGAGTACAGTTGTGTATGTATGACTGGAGTGTGTATGACAAAAATCACAGGTCATGTGTGACTTCAGCTGGCAGTGAATTGCTGCTTCAGGCTAAAGGCTCTGCAAGTGCTTCTGCGACTGCAAACCAGGCCAGTTCATACTATGACAACAGCTGCTGGCTAGCTAAACAGTGACAGTAACAACCTGTTAAAACATCTGCATTTTAAATGCCTGCTGTGTCTCATTTCACTCATATCAATTAAAAGCTGATCAATAAATGATTTCTATAACATTGTTCTAAAATTCTAAAATTTTGAATCTCGGTAAATAAGCAAAGGAAATATCTTCAACTACAGTGCCTAGCGAAAGTATTCGGCCCCCTTGAACTTTGCAACCTTTTGCCACATTTCAGGCTTCAAACATAAAGATATAAAACTGTAATTTTTTGTGAAGAATCAACAACAAGTGGGACACAATCATGAAGTGGAACAAAATTTATTGGATATTTCAAACTTTTCTAACAAATAAAAAACTGAAAAATTGGGCGTGCAAAATTATTCAGCCCCCTTAAGTTAATACTTTGTAGCGCCACCTTTTGCTGCGATTACAGCTGTAAGTCACTTGGGGTATGTCTCTATCAGTTTTGCACATCAAGAGACTGAAATTTTTGCCCATTCCGCCTTGCAAAACAGCTCGAGCTCAGTGAGGTTGGATAGAGAGCGTTTGTGAACAGCAGTTTTCAGTTCTTCCCACAGATTCTCGATTGGATTCAGGTCTGGACTTTGACTTGGCCATTCTAACACCTGGATATGTTTATTTGTGAACCATTCCATTGTAGATTTTGCTTTATGTTTTGGATCATTGTCTTGTTGGAAGACAAATCTCCATCCCAGTCTCAGGTCTTTTGCAGACTCCATCAGGTTTCCTTCCAGAATGGTCCTGTATTTGGCTCCATCCATCTTCCCATCAATTTTAACCATCTTCCCTGTCCCTGCTGAAGAAAAGCAGGCCCAAACCAGGATGCTGCCACCACCATGTTTGACAGTGGGGATGGTGTGTTCAGGGTGATGAGCTGTGTTGCTTTTACGCCAAACATAACGTTTTGCATTGTTGCCAAAAAGTTCGATTTTGGTTTCATCTGACCAGAGCACCTTCTTCCACATGTTTGGTGTGTCTCCCAGGTGGCTTGTGGCAAACTTTAAACGACACTTTTTATGGATATCTTTAAGAAATGGCTTTCTTCTTGCCACTCTTCCATAAAGGCCAGATTTGTGCAGTATACGACTGATTGTTGTCCTATGGACAGAGTCTCCCACCTCAGCTGTAGATCTCTGCAGTTCATCCAGAGTGATCATGGGCCTCTTGGCTGCATCTCTGATCAGTCTTCTCCTTGTATGAGCTGAAAGTTTAGAGGGACGGCCAGGTCTTGGTAGATTTGCAGTGGTCTGATACTCCTTCCATTTCAATATTATCACTTGCACAGTGCTCCTTGGGATGTTTAAAGCTTGGGAAATCTTTTTGTATCCAAATCCGGCTTTAAACTTCTCCACAACAGTATCTCGGACCTGCCTGGTGTGTTCCTTGTTCTTCATGATGCTCTCTGCGCTTTAAACAGACCTCTGAGACTATCACAGTGCAGGTGCATTTATACGGAGACTTGATTACACACAGGTGGATTCTATTTATCATCATTAGTCATTTAGGTCAACATTGGATCATTCAGAGATCCTCACTGAACTTCTGGAGAGAGTTTGCTGCACTGAAAGTAAAGGGGCTGAATAATTTTGCACGCCCAATTATTCAGTTTTTTATTTGTTAAAAAAGTTTGAAATATCCAATAAATTTCGTTCCACTTCATGATTGTGTCCCACTTGTTGTTGATTCTTCACAAAAAATTACAGTTTTATATCTTTATGTTTGAAGCCTGAAATGTGGCAAAAGGTCGCAAAGTTCAAGGGGGCCGAATACTTTCGCAAGGCACTGTACGTGCTGTTTTTTCTTACCGGCACAATGAGTGTGGACTAGATGCAGCATTGTTTGGTTGGAGCATAGTGACACCAGCCGGTAGTTATGATCTTATAGCACAGGAATTAGTCTTAGCACCAAAATGTACCTTTTCTCTGTACCATTAATGCCTTCTACTGGATGTAAGGCTGCACCCTGAAAGTCGACTAGTCGAATCGTTATTTGCAAGACCAGTCAGTCAACTGAGACTTCTGAGTCAACCTTTGCTTTTATTTTATTTCATTTTATTTTTTCTCAGATAGTGTGCATTACAATAGAAGGTAGGGCCAGCCCCTGTTAGTTTGTCATCTTCTCCTCATTTTAGTGTGCCAGGCAGCCATTTGCTCAATGCTTCCCGCTGTGGTTGGAGGGGGTGGGGGTCGGGGGGGTTCCCACTTTAGTGGCGACACTGCACTACGATGCATGAGTGTATAAGGTCCAATGACACCATTTCACAAACTGCTGCCCAGAACAAGGAGCAGAGGACAACAAAACCACTAGGACAATACACATAAAAGGTGAGATTTATACTTTATCAGAAGTGTTTTCAAACATTGCGGTCTACATTTTAAGAAAGATTTTAATGGTTGTTATGATGTGGCTGGTTTTGCATACGTGTGTCCCTCTCCGTTAAAGTGTAACATACCGCCCTTTATCTTATGTCTCTTTGACTAGGACGCTAACAAAGATGCACTGGGAAAACATTTCAAAGAGGAATTATAAATAAGAGGAACCATAAATATGTATTCATTAGCAGTTCAAGCTGGCACGCATTAAACATAACAATGCATTTACTGATGGGAGAAACCCAAACTAGTTGGTAAACTAGGTTATAACCATGTCTCAGGAAAAAAAATGGCCTATAAGAAAATTATTTTAACAGAAGTACAAGTGTGCTGCCTGCCTCATTACTCCGACCAATCCATATGGCAGCCTGACATTGTATACTGTCAATTTAAATCTGGCGCTGTATACAGCTGTATAATGATTTTTAAATGCACGGAGATGTGTTCCAGCCACTCTTTTGCATTTGATTACCGATGTTCATGCCAGCTGATTTTCTGACAGTCTAGGTGAGATATCTGAGTTGACTGACAGAATTCTTAGTTGGGTACAGTCCGAACTAAATGTATGCAACTTCTATGTGAAACAACCCTAACTTTAAAACAATCAGTTGCTGAGGCCAGCCGTACCATCTCTGTTGGTGTCCATCTGCCTGAAGATCTTCTCTGTCCTCTTCTCAGGTGTCGACTCGTCCTCAGGCATCTTCATCACTGAGGATACCATCTTATAGATTGCCTGCATGAGGAAATAAGTAAGGTCAGATTTCAAAGAGCTGAAGCTAGAGTGCTCAGACTAAGTGAGGGTGTGCTCAACTGCTCAATACACACAAAACTCACATAAAACAAGCAAGCTATAGCTTGCAAAACAACAGGAGCACTAATGAAGGTAAGCAGAACAGACAACATGAGCTGACGTTTTGGCAAACATGTGCCTTCCTCAGATTGAAAGCAGATTTAATCCATGGATCTCTGCACCAGTTGGTTTTTAAAATGGAGGTATTGTGGCACTAACTACTGCCTCTAGGAATGTCACAACTCTGTGGATGGCCATGGATATCTGACTGTATAAGCACCTTTGCATCTTTTTTATCATTTAGGTTTTTATTTATTATAACATAGACAATACAAATATTACAAACTAGCATTTTAATCCACACATTAAACACAGATAGTTTACAAACCCCCAACTATTTAAATGGATGGTCACATTCTAGTACTCTATCATAATAATTCATACATAACAAATTAAAAAGCATAGGGAAAACTAAACACAGCACACATGTGAAGCAAAAAACAACCCAAACCCATGTGTTGCCTCCTGCATTTGTATCAGAAAATTATCCTGCATTTGGCAAGTTTTTCTTTGAGCATCATTTTCCCTGAACTCCCAGTTATATAAAGAAAGTCTGGCTGCTGTGATAAAACCTGTTCCTGTTAATGTTACAAATGTAATAACCAGTGGTTTTAACTTGTGTAGCGGGCAAACAGCATGACACTTCATTATGCTAACACTGACTGTGTGAGTGGTCCTCTGTGCTTTTAAGTTGAACTCATGCTGTCATGACATGCACAGGTCTTTTCTACAGTATCTATGAAATTAACTTTGTGTAAAACCTCTTAAGCATTATCATGCATTGATGCTGCCACCACCATGCTTCACCGTAGGGATGGTATTAGCCAGGTGATGAGCAGTGGCTGGTGTTTGCCAAACCCTGTGCCTGGAGTTTGGCCCAAAAAATGTGAACTGTGAGAGCTTATACAGTATTGTTCAAAATAATAGCAGTACAATGTGACTAACCAGAATAATCCAGGTTTTTAGTATATTTTTTATTGCTACATGGCAAACAAGTTACCAGTAGGTGCAGTAGATTCTCAGAAAGCAAACAAGACCCAGCATTCATGATATGCACGCTCTTAAGGCTGTGCAATTGGGCAATTAGTTGAAAGGGGTGTGTTCAAAAAAATAGCAGTGTGGCATTCAATCAGTGAGGTCATCAATTTTGTGAAATAACAGGTGTGAATCAGGTGGCCCCTATTTAAGCATGAAGCCATGCACTTGTTGAACATGCATTTGAAAGCCTGAGGAAAATGGGTCGTTCAAGACATTGTTCAGAAGAACAGCGTACTTTGATTAAAAAGTTGATTGGAGAGGGGAAAACCTATAAAGAGGTGCAAAAAATGATAGGATGATCAAAGACAGTCTGGAGTTACCTGTAAGTACTGTGACAGTTAGAAGACGTCTGTGTGAAGCTAATCTATTTTCAAGAATCCCCCGCAAAGTCCCTCTGTTAAAAAAAAGGCACGTGCAGAAGAGGTTACAATTTGCCAAAGAACACATCAACTGGCCTAAAGAGAAATGGAGGAACATTTTGTGGACTGATGAGAGTAAAATTGTTCTTTTTGGGTCCAAGGGCCACAGACAGTTTGTGAGATGACCCCCAAACTCTGAATTCAAGCCACAGTACACAGTGAAGACAGTGAAGCATGGTGGTGCAAGCATCATGATATGGGCATGTTTCTCCTACTATGGTGTTGGGCCTATTTATCGCATACCAGGGATCATGGATCAGTTTGCATATGTCAAAATACTTGAAGAGGTCATGTTGCCTTATGCTGAAGAGGACATGCCCTTGAAATGGTTGTTTCAACAAGACAATGACCCCAAACACACTAGTAAACGAGCAAAGTCTTGGTTCCAAACCAACAAAATTAATGTTATGGAGTGGCCAGCCCAATCCCCGGACCTTAATCCAATCGAGAACTTGTGGGGTGATATCAAAAATGCTGTTTCTGAAGCAAAACCAAGAAATGTAAATGAATTGTGGAATGTTGTTAAAGAATCATGGAGTGTAATAACAGCTGAAAGGTGCCACAAGTTGGTTGACTCCATGCCACACAGATGTGAAGCAGTTATAACAAACTGTGGTCATACAACTAAATATTAGTTTAGTGATTCACAGGATTGCTAAATCCTAGAAACAAAAACGTTTGTACAACATAGTTTTGTGTTTGTACAGTCAACGGCAGACACTGCTATTTTTTTGAACACACCCCTTTCAACTAATTGCCCAATTTCACAGCCTTAAGAGCGTGCATATCATGAATGCTGGGTCTTGTTTGCTTTCTGAGAATCTACTGCACCTACTGGTAACTTGTTTGCCATGTAGCAATAAAAAATATACTAAAAACCTGGATTATTCTGGTTAGTCACATTGTACTGCTATTATTTTGAACAATACTGTATACACAGGTGTGTCTTTATAAATGATGTCCAGTCAATTCAGTTTGCCACAAGTGAATACCAGTCAAGGTCCAGATACATCTCTAGGACACATAATAAAAGCAAACAGGATGCACCTGATCACATGTGCCACAGCAAAGGGTCTGCATACTTGTAAATGAGAGATCAGTTTTTGATTTTAATACAATTACAAACGTTTCTAAAAACATGTTTTCACTTTGTCCTTATGGGCTACTGATTGCAGATTGATGGTAAAATCTACAGCACAAAGTCTACAAAAAGTGAAGGGGTCTGATTACTTTCTGAAGCCACTGTACATTCTCAGTGTTTACATCCATTTGTTGCACTGCTTCACCACTCTGTGATTACATTTTCATTGTAGAGGTAGCAAGGGGTGGAGATAAACATACGCACATACACGTTCCCTCACGGAGTATTTATCAGTGTTGTGTCTCCTCTGCCTTCTCTGGCATTGCAGGCTGTTTGGCAGTAAACAGTGAAATCACAGCCCACTCTCTCTGTCTCTAATAAGGAGGTGGATTTGAGGGGAATGGGAGCTGATGTGAATAGATGATGGCTGCTTGATTATAGTGCAGTGGGAGCTTTAAGCAGGTGCTGGTTATGCCTCCTGTTACACGGTGGCAGGGCAGCTCAGCTCTGGGGTCACAGTGGTAGTCAATATTATATTGTTGGGGATTTAGCTGCTGGTCCAATCCAGACCAGCGCAGTGGAATAAGCTTATGTTTCTAAATCCCAAAATTACAAGCAACCAATAAGAAGTGAAATGATCTGCAGCTTACAGCCCTCTCAATATTCCTGACACAGCTGTGAGAACAGTCCCAGTCAAACAGAGTTTGTCTCAACCCACAGTTTTCTACAACTTTGAATGAACCCTTTAATTCCATGGCAAACAACCTGATTTCAAGTAGAAGTATGATGATATACAGTATAGCCTAATATTCCCTCAGAGCTACAGATGTCCTTCATTCTTTTCTAAAAATGATTAACAATACAGCAGTGAGACCTGCCAGTACACTAGGTGATGTGCTTATTTACTACCATGAACACACACTGCAGTTTATTATAGCTCAATTCCACACACTTGGGATGACATGGCAGCCTTGGGTTTAGAGTGCTGACTGTGGCCTGGAATATCTTTGTTGGATGTCATTCTCATGGATGTAATATATGACTCACACATCACACCCAAAGATGGCATCCATTCCTCTGATTAACCATTGAACGCATGATCCAAAAATGTTTTCTCTCTTTCCGGCTTGCGTCTGCATTGTGCAGGCCACATGCATGTGAGCATTAGCGTTTCTCCTCACAGCCCTGCATAATCATTCCTGCACAGCCCACAGGGGCACAATGTCATGGCCCTAAAACAGCTAGCCTAGGGTGTGCAAATGTAAAATATTCATGGAATAAAAACATTAATACCAACAGTAAAACTAATCTTTTTGCAGTGGAGTAGTCCTGTCCCCACATAATAACATTACGCAGAGGATTAAGTGACAGTGCTGAGTTCTAATAGATGTGTGTAGTGCTGTGTGTGTTTTTGTTTTGCAGCCTGGTGCCATTTGAACATGATTAAATGAAAGACTGCAGATGTATCAATATACTGTATGTGTTTATTTAGAATATATAGTTTAGTTACATTTTAAGCATCATTCTGTTCTGTCTGTAATCAACATTTGCTGCAAGAATGTAGTGAAAAGGTACCAGTGGAGTGACGCTGCTTCAGAAGCAGAAGTGGTTCTGTAGAAAGGCAGAGTTTAAGAGAGACGGAAGCAGAGAGGGAGGGCATACACTTGTTGACTTTTTGTTCTGAAAAATCGGTCTGAGCACTATTTGAATTGTACTGCAGTAATAAACACGCACATATGTACACGGTGTCTCGCCTCACACCCACTTCAAAGATGGACATGTTTCCCATGGCGACTATCTTCCTAAGCAGTGATCTAACTCATCTACACCTCTATTTTTTCAGTATCACTTAAATACCAGTATGATTACTTCTTCCCATTTTTTGATGCCAGCTGTGCCTTGTCTGCACAGCTGATACAGTAGCTGTGTATCAGGCAGACAGATGCTAGATATCATTTATCGATGAGTGGATGAGAGTTTTGGCTTTCTCCCTGCATTCAGATTTTTTCATTATCTGAAGAGGATGAACCAGGCTGGCTGTGATCTATCTCATTCACACAGCAAGGCTAATTATGAGCATCACCAGCATTTACACACTCTCTGCAGGAGAGTCTTAGCTAGCTCCCAGTCACTACAGCAAATGGAGGTGAGTATGAGTAGACAACATCGAGACCACCTCAGGGCGACACATTGGAAAGTGCGGACCATAATAATATTGGTTTGGTGAATAATAGCTGTTACCACTAACGGAGTGTCAGGGGGTGCAAGCAGTGCGGCTTGCACCTGGGCCCATGCCATCTTGGGGCCCAATGTGAATGTTCAAATAACGTAAATTAACAATGTAAAGCAATGGTAAGTCAGTTGAAGGACTAATTATGTGGTACCATTAAAGTTATTGTAATTTTACCTCCTCATAGGTTATAGCTGCATTTGCACCACACATGCAAAACATGCAAAACTAGAAAAATGCATTTCCTGTCGAAAATACGTGTGGATGCTAATAAAAGCTGAATGATTGTCCTGAAAATGCCTGAAATCAATTGCTGAAACATGAAACAAGGGGTTAAAAACAAGAGATAATGTATGAAAACCAGTTTTTTTTTTTGAGAACCATCGAAGAAACATTTTTAATTGTCTTGACTAACTGTGTTTAGGAAATCTTTTACACTATTATACTCACTGTAGGACTGGGTCAGAGTGATAGGCATTTTAAGTTATTTTGATATGATTACAAGAAATTATAATGCTACGCTTTGTTTTATTTCATTTGTTGTTGTTTTTTACACAACCTAACCTATACATAGACGGCTCTAGGAAAGCCTACTGAAACTGAGTGAATCACAGTTAATGTGAACCAAAGCTTTAGTTCTTAATTGCCTCTCAGTTTTGATATATGATACTTGTTGGCACCAACATTCACTGTATTGCTTGCTCAGACTTAGTGAAGCCCTGTGTGTTCAGTACTTTTAGCCAGTTTGAAGGAAGTGCTTTGTTTGCTACAGGCTTCATAATGATGACAGCCTAATGCAGGCAACCTATTTGAGCCAGTCATTTGACCAACATATGAAGTTTGCAACACTAGCTTTAGAATTATTTGTTGAGCTGGATTGTTTTATATGGCTAAAGAAAGAACACCCATATATTTGTCTGTAAAAGAGGAACATGGATTCCTCATGGTGCTGTTAGAAGTTCTTAAGTCTTTTTTCTTTTCTGTTTGCTTTTGTCCCAAAACCTACAGTCAGGAAGACCGGGCTCAAGTTAGATTTTGACTGAAAATTGCTCGACTGTTATGCTATGATAATGGGGTCCTTATCATGAATTTTCCCTTCAAAGGCAGCCTCACAAGCTGACCTTCAGATGTGGCAGAAAAGGGAGACAACCTTTAACGAGACAGAACTATATGAATGACCAGAAGGGAAACCCAGCCTATCAAATAGTAGTCTTTTTAGAGATGCTGCAATTTTGAGACATGGACAGAGTCATGCCTCAAAAAAGGGGGAGATAGATAGGGACAGCCATGCTAGTGTTTATGAATTTTCAAACTACTCCAACATTTTTGTTAACCATACAATATGGGCTTGCCACAATGCAAGAGAAAACTTAAGAACTAAAAGAGGTCAGTTTCCAAAACCACTACTTCCATTTCAACACATCTGCACGGACTCCATAAAACTAAACAAGGGTGAGGGAAAGAAATTCTTCCTGGTGATAATAGACATATTGAAGTGCTTCTCACAACTCATAATCCCCAGATATGAAATACTTGAAAATTATATAGTGACAATGGAACCCAAGTTGTACACTGTGCAATACCATTGTCGGTCCAAAACTTTACACACAGACCTGAAACATCCATATCCTCCACAACCTGCAAGGAAGACAGATTGGCACTCTTAAAGCACAATTGAGGAAAACAGGGGAAACTGGAAAAAATAGAATTTGTGCTTTTAAATCATTGCTTAAAACATATTTACTTGGTTTGGCTTATGAAAAACAGTAGGCCTGATGCATTCCTTTTATTTCCTCTTCATTTTTATTGATTGCTCACCTTAGTTATTTTATTTTCATTTTTATTGATTGCTCACCTTAGTTATTTTATTTTCATTTTTATTGATTGCTCACCTTAGTTATTTTATTTTCATTTTTATTGATTGCTCACCTTAGTTAGTTTATTTTCATTTTAGTGATTGCTCTCCTTAGTTATTTCCTTTTCATTTTTTA